>NW_009624580.1:7605-19063 GCF_000690535.1 Cariama cristata | reverse complement strand
CAGCGGCCGTGTGTGCGCACAGGCTGACGCTGACCTGCGCCGCAGGAGAGGGCAGGACAGGCCCTGGCACCGCTCGGGGGGCACAGTTAATTGCTGTTGTCAAATAAATATTTAGTGATGGCAATGTGACTGAATTACGAGTTTGCGTGCGTCCACCCTCTCTCCGTTGTCCAAGGTGACAAAGTATTTCAAGCCTGTTCCTGCTGGCGGCTAACGTGGAAGGGGTGTACCTGCACAGGGATACGAAACTTTAGCCGGGAGTACTTATTTACCAGTAAGTGCATTGGTAGAAAAATGCAGACCGACTTCCCTCTGACAGGCCGGCTGGTAAACCTGGTCTCGGGAATCTCAGCCCAGGTGTACTTTAACCACACCGCCACCTGTGGGCCTCCTTCGTTTCTGCATCCCTGGCCGCAGCTGGACCAGGCACACGTATCCCCAGTAACTAACCATTTAAAATTTAAGGAAAAAATGTCTAGCTAGGAAAAATGTGCTTGGGGAAAACACAGGATATCGTAGCTATGTTTTGTTTCTAATTATATAGCAAATAAAATATTGACATTTGAATGGCACCACAGGTATGATTTAAATGCAGGAGAAAAGTCTGTTTCTGTCTTTCTCCATAGGCTGGGATATGTTCAGAGCCTGTGCATAAGCGGACGGGGAGCTTGTGGAAAGCTTCCGCAGGGAAGTGGGGAGAGGACCAGTATTCCGGTTAAATATAATGTATTTTTTTAGCATAGGTCTATGAAATATATCATCTGGATGTAATCTCCATGTACATATTACATTTAAACATACTCAGCAGTTTTAGATTTGTTATTTAGGATCTGGTACAATTTAAAATATATGAAGTAAGAAGACACGCTACAGATAATCAACAGTCACTGTTATTCGAGCTCTCTGACAGCTAAGAGTACAAGAATAGAGCAAATGCCAAGCTAAAATAAAATGTAAGTTGTCTAATTATCTAAGCCTGTAATCGCTGGAAGCTACCAAATTCAGACTCTGGAAGAACCATCAGGACCTCTCCTTATTGGAAAAGATATTCTACCACGAAACTCTGCCATAGGCACTAAAATGTTTACTAGTCTTAAAACTGATAGTGATACAAAAAAATGGGAATTACCTTCTGAAGGAGCAGAGTTTTAAAAGGCTTAATGACGTCTTCCAAATACCATTACAATGTTCACATCTCTTTCTGAAATCTGATCTTCACTAATTTTTATGATTAATTTTAACAGAGGAAACCTTAACTGAGAGCATTTTGCAGAGCAATATTTTTCTAATTTTTCTTTTGTGCAGCATCTGCTGTTGCTGTGCTGTCATCTTCGTTATGTTTTTCATTGTCTATGTGCCATAATGTAATTAGTTAGTTCAACATCATCTGTGCTATTAGATGAGATGTTTCTATGGTAAGTTAACATAGTTCTGTGTAATTGGTAGATTCATGCAGTAGGCATGAATGTATCCATCAACTTTAGGTCGATTTGAGTCCGCAAGATTTAAATTCACTTGGCATACGTTACCCTTGAAGACTGTTAATTTTGGCTGAATGGATGAAAAACACAATGCAGAAGAAAATCTGGCTGCTTATATCGCGGTACTGTTGGAGTCAGGGAAAGGAAAGCATAAAATTGCTGGCTTAGTAGTTGCAATCTGAATGTCTGGAAAATGTTACAGCTTGTGATCCGAATCATTCTTAAACCTAGACGTGCCCCTAAGATAGCAGGTAGTCCAGAATTCATCAGGATTATCTCTCCATTCACAAAAGGAGTCTTGGTTCTCTCCCTAAATACTGCATTCCTATGGGACCTTGACTGTCTTTTCCTTTTCTCATTAGAGAGAAATGTTGAGGCTGCTGCTTTGTCTTGAGATCTTCCATGCTGCACTTTGCTAGTCCTCGTGTCTTGCAAGCTACACCTTTTGAACAAACTATTAGACTTTTAAAACAAACCCTCTGACCCCAGTGTCTTTGGAAACAGTGGTGAAAAATCAGCAGCCATTTGTTACTTTAAAGTAATGCATCCTTTTACTCGCATAGGATCGTCTGGTTTAGGGCCTCAAACAATTTTAAAATGTGACTGGATTAAGTATTTAAGTCAGATATCCAATGATACAGGAGAGTACGCATCCTGGTAGAAGCTGGGAAGAATCCTGGGTGGCTTTACTCTCAGCGTTCTTTTCCAAGCAGTAGACTGTACTGTTTGCCACAAAGAGCAAGATAATTCACTTTCAGAAATATGTGTATAGATTCTGACTTGCTTATAAATACATGAGTAACTTTATTTACAGGAACCCAGAACCATGGAAGATAATTAGTAAGAACGGTTCACTTAGGTAAGGGCTTGCAAGATCCTTTTATCATCACTGTATCCATAACTTAGGACAGGAGCCAAATAATATAAATGTCAGTAATTATAGATATATATTTATATTAACAATGAAGTCCACTTTTGGAAGAGCTAAGGCTATATTTGTAATGACCTCATATGGCTAAAATTATGTTCACTAATTTGTCCTGTGCACATTCCTGTTGGGAGAATTGATATATTACCACAAGCCATCAGTAGCAGAAAGTCCTGGAAGTGAGTTCTGCGACTAAAGTCAAAGACATGAGAGTTTGAAATTATATGTAATTTATGTTTAAAATTAGAAGTCTCTAGAGGCCACTAGGATATGCATATGTAATAATAAGTTCACTACATAAACCAATTTTACAATTGGAAATGCTATATGAATTTTGAAAGAGGGCTTTACATTCCATAGTCTAATAAAACAAGACACTTTATAAGCAAATCAGTTAAAATTATTTTTATATTCTTAAGTATATACTGACAATTGATTTTTGTGATGAAATATCTGTAGAGTGATATTTGGTCACAAATATAAACATGAATAGACTATTTTTATGATTCAGATGTCACCATCTTTAACAAGAAAAAAACCCACTTTGACAAATAGTTAAAAATATAAACTCATACAGAACTTACCCTTTAAAATAAAAAAAATGTTTTCTTCACAGATACTTTCATATAACTTGTATTAACATGTTGTATCTATTCGTTAGTCACCATAACAAATGGTCAGATTAGAGGATGGGTCAGCACAATTTGTTGCTGTGTGAAGGCCCAAATTATAGATAAAAGCAAGCACTGAGCTACTTTAAATTTACAGAACAAAAAACATCAACTGGAAAGGAATTAAAAAAAAGAATCTGACTAATTCAGCTGACCAAAATGCTCTTACCTAATGCAGAGGTACATGTTTATAACACCATCATTTATGCTTCTGAACATACATTATATTTTATAACAGTATGTTTTTGTTAAATCACTGCTACTTCTTTTCAGTCAGAATTCACTTCAAAAAAAATTCAGCAGAGAAAGTAAACTTGTCTTCTTTTCCCTCTGAGATAAGAAATCATTGAAACATTAAATATTTTCTACTCAGAGCTGACTATTTTTTTCTTGTAGCCATTTAAAAAATTTCCTTTGTCAAAGGAACATTTTTTGAAGAATGTAGCTGTACTTTGGTATGATTTCTGAAAACAGTCCTGTGCAGAATTTAGTAAAAACAATGCTCTGGAATAATATGTTACAATGAAAAATTAAAACTTAACTCTAGCCTGTATTATTTAATTAATCAGCCAAGTAAGTTTAAATATGCAGAAGAAATTAGTAGTATGCCCAAGTGAATAAACAGCATGTTTACTATTTTTTGATGGTGCTGTCCACACATAATACCTTTATAATTGCATTGAAATTGTTTTCAAAGATGTATGTCCAGTAGCAAATCCTATGTCATTAGAATATCTGCCTGTTATGAGTGTATCCAGGAAATGAGTTATTTACTGTAACTCATTGCCATGGAGGAGTACGTCTGATATCCTTGTGAAGTTCCCATAACCTCTGAATGATGCTGTAATTTACAGAAAGGTCCATGACTGATCTTTTCCACCTATTTTGCACCTATCCACAGCGAAGACCCTTGTGATATCTGGCTTGGGCTATAGTAAACCAATGGAGGAACATTTGCTCGAGCTGTTTTCCCGGTAGGTCTTCGGGGGAAGTCCACAACCTGGAGTTTCAGAGGATTTTGTTGTATGATACATTATCAATGGGAAGGCACAGTTTTCACTAATACATCTAGATGTTTCTAATGGAAGTGTGACATTAGCCATTTTTTCAAAAGAGCTGAGAGAAAGGACGGTAGGGACCGAGAACTGAAACACACACATTACAGGGATCTCCTGTTGAAGTTGTTTTTAATTTCAGGGCTAGCAGCACAGTATGAGAAAATGGAGGGTTACAAAAATAAAGAGGAAGAGCAGCCTGGTGGCTTGTGTCTGGCAGAAATGCCTCTATCATATTTGATTTGAAATTTACATAGATGACAGTAGTTATGACACAACTGTCACTCTAAGTTCACTTAACTGGACATGAAACAATAATGACAAACAATCAGAATGACAGTTCTCCTTCTATTCTGCAGTGAGGTTCTTCATATCTCAATTCTGCAACATTCCTTCTGTTCACTCCGCCAGAGAAATGTGCTTCTGTTATTATGATTTCTCTGTTTGACTCGACGCAGCCTTGCTTTCGGGAAGAGTTTCTAAGCTTTCTATTCAGTTTTTTAGTCATAACATTTATCAAAGCAAGAGTTTCTCAGTAACAGTTTTTAACATTAACTCTTTAATAGCTACTTGGCTGATGTAATCCATTATTTAAAAACATTTTCTTGCGTAAGAATATTACATTATTTTTAATATAAAAATATAGCCCTCTACTTTTCTTAAGTTGTTTTTCAGAACTGGAGTGAGTACTATACTCTATGACCATAACTCTTTTTATCATTCCACTATGATTCAGTAGCTTTTGCTGTCTTACAAACAATCTTAAAATTAAGAGCTAATGTTAATGGAATAGATTGTTGTCATAGGGTAATGGCTTCCTGCTGCTAGATAAATGCTGTGGCAATGCTAGGACATTTATTGAAAGTAATAGTGAAGACAAAGCGAAGAGATTTATTTTTAAAGCAGGTGCCACAGATCCAGTGACACCATTCTGTTACAATTGTTTTATTTCTGTTTCACTAAAAGACTGATGAAGACGGAAGCATTTTGCCTGATGTATGCAAGTGCAGCAAAGTGACAGAGGCTCATTTCACTGTTACTGAATAAGCTGCATTGCACTTGGCTCAGGAAGAGATTTATTGTGTGGCTCACCCAATCAGAAAACAGTTTATCCATTAACTACGGCTTTAAAATATGTTGTATTTCTATGAACAAGATGGGGCTTGATGCTTTCTTTCACAGAAGCAGTTAGGCATAATTCACAGAAAAGGAGGATGGTGAGGCCCTACAGTGCTTGTTCTGCCGGTCCACCCAGAAGCCCCCCTTTCCTCTGTGCCGCAGGGATGGCAGGCTGGGGAGGGTGACCCTGTCCATAGCGTGTTCCCCTCCTCCCAGCTCAATGGTTCCTTGTGTCCCTTCTGCATCGGAGGGTGTCGCCTCAGCATTAGCAGAGCAGAAATGGCAGCATTGTCCTTACCAGCACTGCTGTGCAGGGGCTGGAGAGGAAAGGTTTTAGCTAGTTTAGTGTTTCCTCTGTCTTTTGAGTTCACAGGATCTTGAAGTTTGGGAAAATACGCCTTCTTCCTTTTCCATGACTTTTAAAATTGCTCACCCCTGAACCCTCTAACAGAGAACTATCAAAAGCAAAGCTTGTAAATCTTCCTAGGCTCTCTATCTGCTCTTGTGGAATTGCAATAAAACACCTTATTACCCCAGGTATCCAACTCCTACAAAACTGGAGCGGATTGTTGTGAAGTGCATGGGAACCATTCAATGCAAGAAGCTTTCTCCAGACAGGTATGGCCTAGTTGCCTGACTTAGACCTCAACAGATCTTTTGTCTTTTCTTTTGAACTGTAGAGCAGCTATTCCAAGTGGCAGTGTTGTAGCTATGACAGCTTAAGGATATCCCATAAATAATAAAAAATATGATCTTGTCCCACAAACTCTGATCATTCCAAAGCATCTTTAAAGTTATGTTGTAAAACAGCATAATGACTTTATATGACCATAAATTCCCTGCTAAGATTTCCTTAAGAAACAAACTAATTTTATTATTAAGGCCCAAGGACTTGACATCAAACCAGCAATTCACTGTTCCAAGGACTTTCTCTCTGTAGCTGCTCACAGCAGAGCTCTGAATTAACTTCTAAGGCCAGAGCTTGAAGGCAGTAAACAACTTTAACCTTTTCTTGACACCAGACACATCTCACAAACAGGAGTTCAGTAAATGCATAAATTTCACTTTAACTGATATGCAGACATTCTAAGAACTAACTCATTCTTCATTTTCTGAGTTTTAAGAAATTTTTTTTACTAATAAATGGGCAAATGTTACAGCACTTGTGCCAAACAACTATCAGGTAAAGTTGGTCTTCTGCTGAGCCTAGCTCTTTATGTAAAGTGAGCACCAGAGAGAACATCATAGAGAAAAGCAGAAATGTGAGAGACCTGTAATCCCAATAGAATGAATCCTGGCAGCTGTGAGGTCCGTCATGTCATCTGAAGAGCACACAGGCTACAGAGCTCCAGAATATACATACCCTTCCAACTAGGTCTCTGTAGCAGCAGTGTATCAGACTTCTAACGCTTGTGCCTTCCAGTATCAGTCTCCTGTCTGAAGTTCAGGATTCACAGAGAAGTTCTAGGAGGTGGAGAATTTCCACCTCTTTAAAACATTGGACCCACTTACCTAAGTACCTTTAAGGATGTGACTGTAAGTATTGTAAAGTCCTATGATTTTATCAAAATATTTGGTTAGTGTATCTATTTAAAGTCCCAACTCTGGAATCATGGTCTTTATACAAATCTGCCTTCAGCTTTTTTAAGAGTAATTTTGAGCCTTCCTGGTTGGGTAAAAACATTAATTCTTAATGATCAACCAGACACAAATAAAAACAATTTCTTCCCATTTAGTATTTTATTTAAAAAACGATTCTTCATTTGATCTAATAAATAGTGAGGAGTCACAACTTCTGAATTTTTGGGATTGCCAGTACGGTAACCAAATGTCCTATCACCGCATATTGAATCTGCTCGAGGAGTCCTCCTCAATTCAAGGAATTCTTAAACCTATTTTGTTGACAGGCTTCTCCATATCACACAGGATTGCACACAATCAATGAATATTTAACTTCCATACCACATATTGCTCCCACAGAGGGCCATGTCACTTATCCTATCTTAAAGCGAATCCCCAGCCTCTTGCAGCTCTTTTGACTAAGATGGCTATGTATACCCCGCCTGGATCCAGCCCAGATGCTTTATTTCTATTGCATGAGATGATTAATTATGTGGTTTCTTTCTGTTTGTCTGATAGATGCTGAGGTAAGAGAGTGATGGTTGCTTAGTGCACTATTATTAAAAAGCTGCTGTTGATAGCCCTGAACAAGCTTGAGTTGTGTGCTGCAAGTAATCATAAAGCTGCTTACTTGGAAGTGTAATGCCTGTTAATACTATACTGTACTTTTATAAGTAAACTCATTTTTGATTGGCTAGGGTTTAACTATAATCAGTAATTAAGGGTCAGCCATCCAGTAAACTCATTAGTTTACACCAATTACATTTGGTATAGTAACTAATGATTTCAAGGATCGAGCCATTTATTTCTAAGCTTTCAAAGTATAATTATTGTGTAAATCAGATAGAGTGTAAATCTTTTCCATACGTTTTGGTTGGTAATTGAGAAATAAAATGGTTTCCAAATGTATTCTCTGTCCAGTTTTTGTTCTGCAGTAGATGTCTCTGGGGACTCTTTAAAGTATATGGAAAAGGTGATGTCAACAGAAGTGTACGCTGGGCAAACTGAGACAGGATTAATTAATAGAGATGAAAGAGAAAAGCCAACCCCTTGCAAATCATGGTCCCGGCCTCAACTTGGACATCACACCTTAAATGACAGTTTACAATCCTAAGCATGAGTCACGCAGATTGACAAGTATTCAAAATAGATGAGAATTAAAAATCCTTTATGTTTAATGTATAAAGGCCTTTCCAATATGCAGTCTTTAAGATGGTGTAATCTCTGGAGCATTTTGCTTTGAAGTTTAATATGTAGTTCCTCATATCCACATAACATTTTCAACACGTTAAACAAATTAGTCTCTGGTTACAGAAGTTTTTAGACATTTACAAGTTGCCATTTAACTAAATTTAATATGTGCCAGCGAAGTTGCTCATGCACTTGTTCATTTAGAAAAATGCACTTTTGGAATGATTAATAAATAAACCAGCCTTTCCTATCCCTTCAACATTGGTGTTTATTTGAAAGCAATCTACTTTAAAAAGACATTAATATCCCTAGAATTATTATTAGAATAATTGCTTTTACTCTTCTTGGAACACACATTTTTTCTCATTTCCCTTCAGCACAGACAGCTTTCAACTCAGATATAAACTTCCTATTATTATTCCCCACTCCCCACCCCAAAAATGAAGAATAGGAATTATATACTTTTCACTAAGGAATAATTAATTTGTCTCAAGTATTAGAACAGAGAATTGTAGAATGACTTTGAATGCTAGTCTCTAAGGAGTAGCATTGTTTGTTCTCTTCGGTCTTTAATGAGCTTTAGTAAATGGCCAGGAAAAATTACCTTCTTTTGTAATATGAGAGAAGCGAAGAATGAAGGAAGCTATAGAATCCCTAGGAGAAAAGGGAGCAGCCACACACACACACACACACAGAGACACACAGAGCCCCCTGTACCACATCACTTCCAATGGTTAGTGTTCTTCTTTGGAACTGAGCACTAGAGCTCTAGTTTTTCCATTACAGTTAAAACATATAACATCCCTAGTATTTTTGTAGGACAAAAAATTCCTGGATGTCTCCCACATACTGACAGTGTCTGGCTTATGTTGGGGGACAACTGCCTATGGCTGAGCTCTGGAAGTCATTCTGGCTTCCTCTGCTTTGGCATTGATTTTGTCTTTTAAGATTCTTTCGTCTATTTTTGTTGTATTTCCACCCTTAAAAGCAATTTCCCTTATGGTGCCCCAGCCTGCTGCCCTGTCTTTTAACAGACTTCTTTTCCCTCCACCGCATATTCATTGTCACTTATGTCCAGAATGGTAACTGAGGCAGCAGTGGCAGGTGCTTGTTTCCACTACGGATACAGACCTGTCACCATGGATAACAGCGTATGTCCAGGAGCACCTTTTCCTTCCCTTCTCTCCAGCCTCCACATATGTCCGCACTACCTAGTCCCATGATGTGGCAGCAGTGCCGAGGCAGCTGCCGTTGCTGCTCTGGGGTACGAGGGGAGCTGACCCACAGCAGCCAAGTGAGAACAGTACAGTCTAACAGATCTTGTCGAACAGGGGCTCTCTCCAATCATCCCGTTGGAGTTGTTCCAGTTTGTATGGAATAATTAAGGATTGCCATGTGTGCTTACCCTCAAAGCATTACTGAGAGCAAGAAACCTGGGTTCGGTTACCCTCTTCCAAGGAATACTTGCGTACTTTGTATTAAGTATTTATTGGAGCAGGCCCTGGCAGATGTGGTTTCCCCACCCAGGTGAGTGTCTCAGGTACAAGGCTGACAAGTCAAGCGCAAGCTTTCCCACTTGAAGAAAGGACTCGGGTCACACTCCTTACAGAACAGTTGATAATCTCTTGGGCAGGGTGCTAATTCAGGGGGCAAGAGATTCAAGTTCAAATTGCCTCAGGCAGAGGCTGAATATGTGTCTCCCGTATCTTGGCTAAATTTCATCAGCCAGGAGACGGAACCACAAAAGCTTGGGAGAGGAAGAAGGGCACAGGCGCAAGGAGGAGAGACGTGCAGAAGACGGCAGTGCTATCTGTCATTATTCTGTGAGAAAAACCTGGCGCAGATGTCCAGTTCCTAGAAAGCGGCAGAGCAAGCGAGGTAAGTAGGTAAAGTAACACATGGTGTTACAACACCTTAGTCTGATCGTGGCTCTGGATCATGGGAGGTGCTCTCATGGCAGACATCAGATTGCTGACTGGAGTTCAGGGTCACGAGGGATGTGAAGAGAGATGATGAAAGTAGGGAGAGCTGCCTGGACCCATCCCAGATATTTAGGGAAAAGATAAAAGTAAAAAGCTGCTGCCAAAGTAAAAATCGTTTCTATCATGGGCCCTCTTCAGTGCAATTGTTAAGAGAAGAATAAATGGAGAAAGATGGTTTGAAGACAGATAGGAGACAGTGAGAACAGGACTAGTAAGTGAGGCAGAAATGTTGGAAAGAAGACAAAGATGAAGAAACATAAGAAAGCAACAGGAGGATTGGACAAAGGAAAAGGAAAAACCATGACTGACCAAGACACTTCACCTCTCATTGCCTCAATCTTCTGGCAATAAAATAGTAACAGTAAGAGAATCACAGAACATTTCAGTGACTTTGAAGTCCATAGATATTTAGGAGACATTTAAGTGGCCTGTTGATTCAGGTTGTGTTAAAAATAAAGCAGAAAAATTTAAGAGAATGTTCTGATAAGTCTGAAGCACTGCTATCGGGAGGGAAAAAAGGAACAGGACTTATGTGCTTAATTTCATATGTGTAACTGAGTATTAAAATCCATACCCAAGTACATTTATGCTTTTTAATAGTAGAAAAGACTAGGCCTATTTCAGACCAGTAAGAACACATGGTTTAAGGCATGCAGCCTTCAGTAACAACCTACTGTGACTCCTATAATTTATTCCTCCCAAGATTCATTTGAACATCTGCGGTATCATTATTTGAGTTTGTTATACTATTAGCTTTAAAATTTTATAAGCCATACAGTAGGATAGGTGACAAGTTGAAAAGTTAAGGAGGGTTAATTTACAAGTTTTAAAGCAAAGCTATTTTTGAGTTATACAAGTGCAAAAAAGCATCTGAATCCAAACCTCCATGGTTACATTTAAATAACTCAGAAACTGCTGAAAGGATTTTCTTCAAACTTCACTCAAGACAAATCCCTCTGGGCTAAGACCAAGCATGAGAATTTAACTCAAAAGGTGATTGTTGTCTGAAGGGAGTTTTCTTTTTCCCTTCTCGCCCCTGCCCCCCTTTTGATTGTTTTGTTTTCAATGTTCTGAAAAAAATAAATAGCACTGAAAAATAAGGGTCTGGAGTGTAACTGTTTCATATCCATTTTATCATTATAATAAGAAAAATGCTGTTCGTAAACTACCTTTTTATTAAAACCAGACCCCCTGCTTTGCCTTTAGCCATTACCAGCAGTCTTAGTACCCACCTCTAGCAGGCATTTGATAATGCTGTAACTGGCTGGCTCAACAGAGAAGTATCAAGCCGTACTCTCAGCCCCATCTGCAGCTTCTTTGCATGCCTCAGCAGCTCAGTGCAGCTATACTACTACCCTAAATGGACAACTGAGGATTCCCCTTAACAGGAAGTCTTTGGAGAGCAGACAAT
>NW_009624580.1:0-7574 GCF_000690535.1 Cariama cristata | reverse complement strand
CTCTGCAGCGCGCTTTCCTTTGCTTCCCATCCGCAGTTCATAGGAGGTGAAGAATACTCTATACCTGTAGGCTGACCTAAACTATGTTTGGATTTCTCACCAGTCCAGGATTTGGAAAGCAGAAACATAGCTGGTAGTCATGCTGTTCTCAGCTCACTGACTATTAACTCAGCGCGTCTGGCAACCTCATTCATTCTTCCTTTTACAGTTGAGACCAAGGGACTCACCTCCTTGTTGTGTAGCTGTAGGAACCCCTGTAAAGCAAGATACTGAACAACGAAGGTGGAAATTTCTATTTTTCTTCTCAAAGTCCTTGAAGTCAGTCCTCTTTAATAGCAGCATCATGGGTCCTGGTAGCCTGATTATCTGGTTTAGAAAAAAAACCAAACAGACAGTGGATTTTTTTTTTCCCCCTGTTCATTTCAACTCTCTCCCACATTTTGTTTTCTACAAATTGTCCCAGGACAGACAAGAGCCTTTCCCTCCCCCTTCTATCCAGGCTTGGATTCTCTGGCAGCACCTCCCACAGTTACTCACTCACTTGTTTGTTTGTTTGTTTTTCCATTTGCAACTTTTGCCCCCTCCAAAGACCTGGCTTGCCCAGGGAAATTACAGTAACTTATTTCATTTCACATGCATTCAGAAAGGCATTTTAATTGTTCCTTTTCATTTAGAGCAGCATCCAAATTTGGAACTTGTGAAAAACTGAAGGGGAAGGTTTGGAATACATTTGCTGAAATTATTCACAACATTTAACCCAGGCAACTCAGATACATGCGGAAACAGCTTCCCTTGCCTATCTTCCATATACATGACCTGGATTAAAAGCTGCTTTGGGCAAGGGCCAACTCATTGTCTGTGGCCCTGACACAATGCGGCTTGCAAGCTGTGGCAATATTGTAATACCAAGGGATTTGTTTCAGGACACCCTGATTTTGGAAACAAAATACATGTTTCCTGATGACTGCTAACACTGAACAGTGGGAAGTATAGCTGAAATGGGCACAGGGAGGAGCATCAGGAATCCCAAGTCTTGGGTTCAGTTCTTACTTATTTTAATTTTGGGGAAGTCGACTGTGGCAAAACAGAGACGCCTTAAAGTTGGTATCAAGATGTGGTTGCTTACAGATGGATAAGCAGCTCCTGGAAGCTCCCTGCTGTACCACCCTACAGGAGCAGGCAAATTCTGGCAAAAGTTGAAAAAATTAAGAAAATTTAAAAAAATACATCACAATATTTAAATAATCAGAAAGCTTTTCCATTCATAAATGTCCCATCTGCTCTCCACCACCAAACTTCTGGGGTATCATTTTTCAGTCAGCACTTGGCACTCAGCACTTTAAGCTGTCTGCTGCTATCTCATTCATACAGCTTTTTCATTGCAGGTCAATATTATCTGACTAGGTTCAGATTAAATCTTAATACACCATTCATCTGGAAAACCCCAACTCCAAGCACACTGAAAAATTGCAAACATAAACAGTGCAGTTTCCATGGATGATGACATATTAAGATGTATCCCAAAGGGAAGAGTAGCAGGAAAAAGAGGAACGTGAAGTTACGACCACAGAAGAGAATGCCCTTCTTTTTCAGCTGAGATTTTATGTAAAAGTGAGAAGGAATGTGGTAAAGAGAAGAAAGGTCTATCTCCTCACTGCTGGTTCTGTAGCAAGGAAGATTTTCACGTCAACCATGGTAAAATTAGGTAGAGAAATAGCAGATCTGAATATTGTACGGGAAGCCGTGAAACGAGGAAGAGTTCAGTGCAGTTCAAGGATGGCAAAGTATAATGAAGGCAAATGGAAAGTGAGAGGTGAAACCAGAAGAGATGAGCTGGAGGTACCTAATACGAAGACACAAGTTTAATTAATAAAGACAGGCAGAGCAAGCTAAACAGAGAAGACTCATCTAAAATGTCAAAATATATCTTTAGTTGTGGCCACTAAGGTAAAAATAAAGGCAAGGTATGTCGAAAAAGCATGAAAGTTGAGAGGTGCAAGATTGGGTTCAAGGATGGGAGTGCTGAGAAAACGTGAGACTGCAGAGAAGCTCTCCTGGGAGATGACAGCACTGACACTAGTGCTTGTTGCTGCCTTCCAAGTACCCAACATACTGCTCCATTAGCAAAAGGGATCACAAATTACCCCTAATCTATTTAAGCTAAGTCAGACAGATTCATTTCACCTGGTGATGAACACAGATATGAGCTAACCAGGCTGGCTTTACTTCTAGTGCATTAGGGAATTCTGGCTTGGCTTCCTCTGATGGCAGAGCTATGGGGAGGGACCAGGGGCAAGCAGCAAAATGTGGTTTAGTTTTCAGCTAGTAAACGGTGGCTAGGCACTGGGAGGGGGGGAATTTGTTTGGTCTAGGAGAACACATGAATGTGTAAGACTGGAACCAATCCAGATGTGTGGAAGGATGCAAATTTCTTAAGGTTGAATAAGACTCAAGGAAAAAGTTATCATCAGCAATATAGAGTGCAAGAAAAGTTCATCTCTCTCTATCTCACTGATAGGAGTAAGGAACACTTTTAATACCTTTGCTACTGGTGCAAGGGTAATCTCTGCAGAGGTGTATCTATGTGCTTGGCAGAAATAAGTTACTGGTTGGTTAGTAACTAAGAGGAACCATAACAGAAGAGCCTCATGATTTTACTGTCTCTGGTCCAATAGAAAACTGTAATCTATGCTACTTAAGCTTCATATTCTCAGCATTTGCAAATGCCAAGTAATCAAAATTTTTACCAACATAAAAGCAAGCAAAGTTGAAGAGCAACTGCACATAAGGGATCACTAGGACAATATACAGGGGCTTTCACTTCAAGGTAATAGCTTAATACCCGTGTTCCTTTAGGGACTTGCATCAGGTGAATTGGTACGGTTAGGAAGCACATAAAAAACTGAGCTTGCATACCATTAATTTACTTCTATTATCCAGAGTGGTTCTGTTCTCCAAGGTAGGTAGATGGTGGGAAGTTTGTTTTGCTTCAGCTACTGCTATAACAATTCAAAGAGAGGGAACAAGAATTTTGGTTCTAAAAGTGGATACATTTTCAAAACATTAAAATAAGATCTTAACCTCAAACATGGAAATATTCTTGGTAGCCCCCTTTGTGGCGCTCTCCATAATTATAGTTGAGAATAATTACAAATCAACTTTTTGTAAGAGAGAGGCCACCCCTTCTGCATTTTTAGAGGGACTGCACCTCTAAAATCTTTGCAATTACTTTTATCTCTATCTTCTATGTTATCATTTAGATTGAGGCTTTTAATATCTGACTCAGTAGGCCTTATGTTGTTTAGTTCTCCAACACTGATCTCCTTATTTTGGATATCTGTCATTCACTTTTCTGCAAAGTTCACCTGAAACCAGTAGCGCCCTGTTCATGTTACTGGTATTTTGCATTGCAAATATTAAGAAGTAGAATTTTCAATCCAAGTCATTCACAGAATGTTCTTATACAGCACATAATTTGCCAACAGCTAAATCTTGCATCACAATGTGAGGCTATGTACATGTGGTTTCTGATACAAAAGGCTCCAGTGAAATCAATGGTATAGGCATCATATTAACCCAGACACAGCTTTTTCAGGTCCGTGAAGCTTAGTCATGTGCCTGCTAATTTAGAACTCAAATGTAAGCAAGAATCTCACCTCTCCTTTCTAAACAGTGTGAAGTTTCAATCCAATTTACCTTGCATAGATGAAAACATAAATCAGTAGCTGGTCTCCACTGCACATACTAATTTAATGAGCTGGGGATTTGACCACATGTGTATATACACCCTGGGAACCTGAAGACCTTTCCCTCTACACTGCATTAGGTTTGGATGCATGCCAAAGAACCATCTACAAGCTAAAGGGAGGAGGGAAAGGCAGTCCAGCCCATCAGTTAGCACCAGCATCTAGAACCGGGGTGTAAGCCACAGTCAGGGATCAAGTGCCATCCATACCCTCCAACTAATGATCAAAGAAATGCATGTGCTGCTGAAAGCAGCACCACAGCCCAGACACTAGCCCCAGAACATGACTCAGGACAATGTCTGGAGTCACCACTGCTCAGCTGGAAAGGGCTTTTCCACCTCTTCCTTCAGTTAGGAGGGAATCCAGTGTTGTACTGGTGATCTGGAAGAAAGCTCCAAGAAGAAGGTGACACAAAAGCTTCCTCAGACGTACATTTTGGCTTTTTGCCTGGTGTACTACAAAACAAAGCACATTTAGGGGTTTTGTCTAGTAGGTCTTCAGAGAAGGTGTGAAATGACAAGTCTGTCAGAATGCAAAATGAAGTTGATAATAAAAAGACAGGGGATAAATATTCATGCACAACCATCAAGTGTGCTTCAGCACCATTCACAGTGCATGACTTTTGTTGACCTGACAAGACTGTGACCTGAAATACAGACTCTAAAACAGCAGTGTCTCCTCAGCTTCTGTCTCCTCTTTGCCTTGTCCCAAAGACCATTGACCCAGAGGGATGAAGCCTTGCACTTATCGTTCTCAGACCTCCATGCATCTCAGTCCATTCATAAACAGCTCCCTTCTGCTGAACTAGTCTAAACTAACTCTCTTCATACACTCATCCAGGCCACAGCACATCAAATCCCAAGTTGTTTCAGTTGTGCGAAATAGCAAAACCAGACTTCTTTGGGCAGATGTCCCTGAGCAGGTAATCTCAAAAACATGACGACCAATGCGAGGTGTCTTTGCCCTCACAGAGGAGGTTGAGTTAAAGCTGGGAAAAAGCAGAATAAAGCTAATGAATAGGGGTAGGGTACAGAAAAACAAAATGCTGCTGGAACATTATTTCATCATTCACCACGAAAGCAGAGATTGCAAGATACGTTCAGATAGCATTACTACTGGTCACCTCTGGTTAGACTCCTCCCTATCTAGTACCAGAAGAATTAAATCTAGGCCAGATTTAGCTTAGGTGCCAAAGGAAGAATTTGTATTAACCATCTCTGTTAATCTGAACAACAGAATTAGTAACGATCTTTACACTTGAAATTTATTTTAAAAGTGTGTTTGGCTTAGCTTATCAGATCAAGCTTATAAAAAAAAAAATAAAGAAACAGAAGTTCTGTGATGTGAGAACAAGTTACACTGAGAGTGAAAAGTCAGCACATCCCCAGCCTGTGGGATGGGAGGGCCATCTGCTATCAACATTTAGGAAATGTACTTTGGGTGGAAAGTTTCCTTGCAGCCTCGGACTTTGTTATAGTAACTGAGTTTAGCTCTTAAGCTCTTGTTCTATCTGCAGAGCACCTCAAATCTAGGCCTTGCCGAGGACTTTAGCGTACTATCCTCTAAAACGAGGTAGTCCTCTATGCTGAGGTCTCTTGGTGGAGTCATGATGAAATCAGAAGAACTTCACACAGGCACAGGAATCCCTGCTGTCAGGTCCCAGATCATACTATAAATAAAGCTTGTCCAGAAAACACACACACAGGTTCTCTGCCTTGAAGAAAAGCCAGCAGAAACAATTTGATTATATTTCTTTCTCTCTCTCTTAGCTATACGGGAGCATCATTTATTTTTGCATATTTTCATTATGCAAAGTCACACTGGACCCAACAGTGCAAGTATCCCCGTTATTCTGCTGGTGTTTGGCTTCTTATTAGAAATGTTATCAGAAGGTAAACACAATGCACAGGAAGGTTTGCTGTGGAGTAACAGTGTTTTAATACCATACCATGCCATGTCGACAACTCAGAAATGTTTTAACAGGTTAAAACTATTTTTGGTAATTACAAAGAAGCTGAAAAGCAAAGCATCCCCTCAAGCTGACAACATACATTTTATACAGAAAGAGACAAGATATGAGACCATGAAAATTGCACAGACACAAATGTTTGAGATGTAACTGAGAGGCAGAAAAATATATTAAAATGATGATTGATGGAGCAACATGGAAAGAATTCTCTCAGCAGTAAAAAACAGATTTTCGCAGGTCTCTGAGAAAGCACAACAGACACCATTTTTGTGACAATACTTAACACTTCCACCTGAAATTTTAAAGCCACTTCTGGATATTGATTACTGTCTCTTTTGATATAGCTATTATTGCTTTTTTTACAGAAAGAGAAACCAGGTTTCCGGAATGACTACAGGATTTTCCTATGGTCAAAGAGTAAGTCAGGGGCAAAGACAGAAACAGTCTAGTTCTCCCCAATCTTACTCCCCATTAACAGATTGCACAGCCATGAAAAACAATCTCTTCCCTGTGAAAAGGTAGGTTTTGTGAGGAAAAATAACAAGTTCCACTTGTCTCTCCAGCTGATATTAGCAATAGTGAAAATTTCATTCTGCAGAAAAACTGCCGATGCAGCACTTGTAAAAACCTCCAAATTCCCGTGCAGCTCAGAAATTGCCGGCGCGCTTTCAGCAGCTGCAACTACCACACACTTTCAGAGAGTCATCTGAACTCACCAGGTCTGACTCTGGGATAGACAGCAAAGCCCAGATGGCTTGGTTGTACATAAAGCCCTCGTGCCTCATGTGGGGTGAGACAACGCGAGGTTGGGGCCCTGCAGGCCCCAGGTTAAGATGGAGCACACCAGTGCCGCTGCCCACCGACCCTCCCGCAGTGCCGGTACATGGAGGCTGCTGACAGGACGTGTGCACGTGCAAGTGTTTAAATACTCGTTGTTGGGGACTACAGGAAAGCCTACAATAGACATTTCGCCTTAGGATGTTTTCTCTACTCTATCACAAAAAAAGCAATAAAAATATGTGCTACTCTGAGGGCTCTTTCTCTGCTTAACCAGCCCCTTTATTATTATCCAGCTTCTCTCAGAATATACCCTTTCTCCCAACAAGCCTGTACTGCTCCAAAGGGCAAAGCTCAGGTCTCAGACAGGGGTTGTCAGCGCAGACTTTTTCACTTACCTGACTTCTTGCCACCACAGGTCAAACTGGGATGGAGCTCAGGGTGTCCATCCGCAGGCCCGTACAAAGCTGACCCCCTCAGCTTTATTATTATCCAGCTTCTCTCAGAATATACCCTTTCTCCCAACAAGCCTGTACTGCTCCAAAGGGCAAAGCTCAGGTCTCAGACAGGGGTTGTCAGCGCAGACTTTTTCACTTACCTGACTTCTTGCCACCACAGGTCAAACTGGGATGGAGCTCAGGGTGTCCATCCGCAGGCCCGTACAAAGCTGACCCCCTCAGCTGGGTCAGGTACCCCTTGTGCCCAGAGCGGCTGCACGGGGCGCGAGCTATGCCATCCCCGCAGGCAGCCTCGCAGCCCAGCTCGTGGTGCTGGAAGCCCACGGGGCAAAAAGGTTTCCAGGAGTGCTGGCCATCCACATCCCTGGCAAAAACCAGCCAGAGGAAGCTTGGAAAGCCCGGCCTTTTTATCCTCCAGAATTAAGACTTGATTAGCTGCTGGCGCAAGACCAAAACTCCATCTGAAATGCTTTAGACAACCCATCTGCGCTTGGTTTGGGAGTCTGAGGAGCACATGCTGTGGCCTAGTTCTCACCGGTGCCAGGCGAAAACAAGGGGGAAAGAAGGGGGTGAGGAGCTGGGTGGGGAGGAGTGCTCCCTGGCCCCCGTGCTCTCAGGAGGAGC
>NW_009624579.1:40105-40389 GCF_000690535.1 Cariama cristata | reverse complement strand
TGGTGGTGCGGGGATCCCCAGCGCTAGGGAAGGGCCCTCTGAGGGGGCAACGCGGGGCCACTCTGAAACCCATGCCTTGACCCCTCGGCCTTTTATACACAGAGAGGCCTTGGGACCACGTCTGCTTCCAGTGTGCCCGAGGAGCCAAGCTGTTCTCTGGAAAAACACCCCGCGGGAAACCGTGCCATAGCCTCACGGGTGAGCACAGGTCCAACCCCAGCCGTCCGCCATCATCCTCCGTCTAGATGGTGGCCCCGGGCTCCACGGACAGCAAACGTCGCCAG
>NW_009624579.1:0-39999 GCF_000690535.1 Cariama cristata | reverse complement strand
GCCGCAGGCAGGGAACGAGAGTCTAGGGCCTATCACAGCCCTCTCCGAGCGGGAAATGGGGATGGAACTGGGATCTGCCAAACAACCGAGGGTCTCCATGATGCGAAAGACTTTTTAAAAGCCATGAAAGTCACTGGAAGTGGAAAGCGAGATCAGTACTGGCCTACTACCTAACAGTGTCGAGCTGTTCCCTAACCTATATTTTTTAGTACTTTTCCATTCTAAAGTGTCATCTTTTTTAAAAAATAAAAAAATAAAAAAATTAATTTCCGGGTCATTTAAGAGTTTCTAAAGTGATCTTCCATTCCACAAAAAGTACGGTGTTTCAACAACAAGCAAGTAGGTTATAGGTTTTTTTCAGCCTTCGGGAATTCTCGTTAGCAAAGCGTTTGCATGTGGCAGCTCAGTAAAAATGAAGTGTTTTCCATATGGTCTGGTGGCTATTGTCCTCAAATTGTTTACTGCTTCTCTCCCACTGGCTAACAAAGGATGCATTTTGCAGTATTACCTTTCAGCAAGAGATTGAATCAGCTGGGGAGGGAGGAGGACGGCAGGGTTTCTCCCAGAAATATGGGAAATGTGAATTACCCAAAGGAACTGGTTCTTGTGCGTGATTGTGCGTCCGCTCACAGGGTAAGTGTGTCACAGCACAGGCTCCATGGGCTCCTTGGAATGCGTGTCTTGGCCCGGGCTCTGTGGAGCCTCCATGTACTCATAGGCACTGGCGACTTTTTTATTTAAGATGGCAGAAGAAATGTGGCAGCGTTTTGCAAACATAAACTGCAGGTCATCAGAGTGAGATGCCAGCCACTTGGCGTGATATGATATACAGATCATATAATCTCTTTATGCGGAAAAAAAAAAAAAAGACCATTAGCAAACCACACACTCAAACCACTTAACATCTCAATGATAAATGAGGAATTTTACACTTTTTGGCAAAACCCTCATTTTTGGTGGAGTTACCAGCATTTCTGTATTGGTTGCGTTCCTATTTCATCCCTTTCTTTTAAATAAGAGCTGAGATTTTAAAGGAACAGAACACATCTGTGCACTGCTCTCTTTAGAGACCTGCTTCAACTGGCTTGCAAATAAAAAGTGCTTTACCTGATTGTTCAGCAATGCCAAGCTTCCTTCTAATGCCAGAGCTGCTTTGAGATGCTGTTCGTGAGGATCCATTGTAACAGCATTGATTTTCTCCTCTGAAGGACGCTGGTCTTTTCAGTTTCCTACCTGTAAGATCAGTGAGTGAGTAAGTGCGGGGCTAAAATTCATACCTATAGCAAAATCAGCACAAACTTCAAAATGGTTTGAGTCATTCACATCACTTTCCCTTTGAAAGCTGGTTTATTTTACACTGGGTGTATATTCTCACCATGTGTCCCGGACATTATTCAGTGGTCTCAGCTTTGATACATAAAGCTAAAACTCTGTGTTTATTTTGCTCCCTAAACTTCTGGAGGTCAGTGTTGTTTCTCTTTCAATCATCACACATGAGACCAATACATTTCATTGCCTTTGGTCCGCACATCTATCATTTGAGCATCCCAGGTCTTCTGAGGAAAAAAAAAAAAAAAGGCAAAACAAAAACACAGAAAGTGAAACATTTGTTTTTCTGTTTCAACAATATTAAATCTATTACTAGAGCATAAGTTTTCAATGTCTGTTGTAGAGGTCTAGTATCACAACTAATTCAGCAAGAACTGGACAGCTGCATTTCTGGGCAACTTCTCTGAACAGTGGCTACCACTCTGACTTCCTTAGCTAGCACATTTTTCTCTGGCAAACGTATTCGAAGAATGAGTTTCACTAAAGAAAGGCAAACACTCCAGAAGCTTTTCTATATCACTGATATTCCAGGAAGCAAATTTGATTCTTTAACTTGACAACGTAATACTTTATATTTTGAATGTTAACTGTGAGGCTCTAATTTTTTGTTTTGCATCCCTGTACTGAAGGCTAGAACTGGAAAGCCTGCAGGGACCATCTGAGCTTAGCTAGATTTTTTTTTGCACGTAGATAGCATCAGAAGCAGAATAATTGAATGCTGCTGCTTGAACAATCAACCTCTTATTACAGAACTACCAAGAGAGAAGAAGGTGGCCCATTTTCTGTATTTTAAATTAACCTTTCAAGGGTAGGATTGGTGAGGCTTTTAGACACCAGTCAAGACTGTAACCTCTGTTTGTCAGCTGCTATAATGAAGTAAACTGTGATTAGAAAAAAAGTATGTAATTTGGTGAAGCCTTTCAGTGTAAATGTTTTAGAAAAAGCAAAACAGCTGATACAAGTATTATCAGGTTTCTAAGTAAAGGGCTTATTCCTGGACGTCTCCATATCTAATTAACAGATTCTTCCATTTAAGCTGGTTTGGTTCTCAAATCCTGAGGTATCAACATTTTTGAGATTACTGATTGAGCTCTCTAGAACTACCTTCTTAGCAACAATCTAGCCAACTGGAAGTGCTAATTAAAGTAGACTCACAGGCCCAAGGAGTGGAGCTGACTGGAATTTCCTGAACTGGTTTTCTGTTTTTGAAATACAGCTTCCCTTCCCTCCCTCCCAAATCCTGGAATATTCAAATGTCAAAGTTATTCAGACTTTTTTTTAGGTAAGTAAAACAATTAAACATATAAAAGGAAAGGTGATTGATATCTTTCACTGGTCATCAGCAGATTTCAGTCAACAACAAAACCTTACTGTTTTTAAACCACCTAGGAGTGATCTAAGAAAGCTAAGGGAGCTTGTTCTGAAGGGGGCAAGAAAGGAATTGTACTTTCCGTGGAAGTCAGGTCATACATAAGGAACATGGATGCGTGTCGGAGGTCCAGGGCAAATATTCTCACCCTTGACATCCCACCGTGCTAATCTGAGGAGGAGATATTTTTAGGAAGCATTAAATCAGGACATGTTTGGAATATTTCCTGATGGCTTTTTGGAATCAGCAAAGTGTAGGCTTTGAGCTACCAACATATTTAAGTAAATAATTAATAACATATACTACTCTGGCAGCTTATGACCCTACGGAAAAGCTGATTTATACTAACCCAAACCAGAAATACTTCATTTGTACTTTGGTAGTGACATGTGCTATAGGCATGCCTAATGATCAATCAAGGCAAATGACTCTGTGTACGAACCGGTATTTTGCAAAGTAAAGATGGTTTGCATGACAGAGATACTTGGATCTTCGCAGGTTGCTGCAAGAGAGAGAACAGATGAGATGCCTGTATTTTCAGAATGGCTGTTATTCTGCAAATCTGTAGAGGATCTGTGTTTGCCCATGGGGTTACTGAACACGAGGCTTGTCTGATTTTGCAGCTTGGGCACCCCAAAATTAACAAGCACAAAATCCATACCAATTAAAACTACAGTCCGGGTAATGACAGCACAATGGGATTTGGTCATCAGATATGTATCTGATGTTACTACTCTACTACTGGAAAATGCAAAATTTAGCTGTTTATGTTCTGTACTCCTTGCAAAGATTTTGATGACGTTTACTGGACGAAATGATGACAAAAGATGACGTTTACTGGAATTATATGGACAGAGGCCTGACTGCAGACACACAGACATTTTACCTGCCAAAAAGCTGCCTTAGGACATAGGCACTGCCGTATAGAGAATTAACTCTGTGCTGTGAACAGTAATATACTGACTTGAAGATTTTTTTGATTTTTTTTCCCCCAGTTTTGAAATCCATTATCACTACACAAAGTAAACCGTTTGGTGATAGAGACTGTGCTAGAAATGACAGAGTACGTAAGCCATTTATTTTCTGTGCATTAGCTTTTTGCCAGCTGTTTTATCTGCTCTGGGAATCTAAAAATCCCTTCCAGCCCTGAAACACAACCATGTCTTAGATACTGTGCTGAGGAAAAATTGCTTACTTCCTCCAGAGCCCATTTGTACTTAGAACACCTAAAACCTTGTGCCTTAGAACACGTGCACGCCGTCCACGTTTAAATTCAGGGCAGAGAGCACGTTAGTCACATTAAGAGAAGAGTTCGTAGTGAGAAGTGTGAAGTCTCCGTACAAATCTTCTCAGAATGGGAGTTTTGGTTTTCATACTTTGGGGTCAGGGACCTCCAATCTGTAACACACCTGCAAGAGTATGCCTATATTGTATTTCCCAGGCTGCTTCTCAGCTGCCTTTCTCTACAGCGAAGGTTGCAAGCACAGCTCCAAGCGCAGGTGGTGACCGTGCCTTCTCGCACGTGCAAATCACGACTCGCCTGAATACTCAAGAGTGTCCGGTGTCACGTTATGTGAGGAAGGAGCTTATTCTGCCCCTGAGCCTCAGGCTGTCCCTGAGGCACACTCACAAATACTTTCACTGGGGTCAGCAGTCCTCCATAGACCTTTAAATATTACTGTGGTACAAACACATACTAGTGATTACACTACTTGAGAATATAAACGTTTCTGCTGAAGACGTGTACATTTTCCATGCATGGAGGATGGCGTTTGCCTAAGTGTTTATGTCAATCACAGCAGGTAATCTTTATAGAGCGCCCAAGCCCAGTGCAAAACAGCTGGAGGAAAAAGATCCCCTTCAGCAATTGTCAACGTCATACTTTGGTTTAGATCACTAATGAGAGACTGAACAACTCCACCACGGTTTCATCACAGCATCATCCATGTTTAGGGAGAGAGTTTACAGCTGCCTCATAACTTCTGGCATCAGCTTGCTTGCAGCTTAACCCTGAAACAAAACAAAGAAACAAATCTCCCTGGCACCGAACACAGTCAAGTTCAACCCAAAGCAGGACACAGAGCCGCAGGCACCAGCGTTTTTGAATATACAGAATGCTGCTCATGACTTAAATAATTATTGGCTGCTTTCATAGCATTAGGGTTACAGATATGCACAAACCCAACATGCCAAGCTGCTGACACCTGGGAAGTCTTGAGTCAGTGCATGAAAAAAAAATAGCTGCAGCGATGCAAGAGACTTAGGGCAGTCTTCTGTTCTAGGTTCCTGAAAACAACTATTGCAAGAGAAATAGGAGCCCAGAGAAACAGGAGAGAACTAGAAGGTAATGATTTTTCTATTCTGGCTGCACGTATTTATGGGGAACAGAGCATGTTGTCTCTTGCCGGTCTAACAAATCCTGCTGGGATTTTTAAATAAATCAGAAAGCCAAATTTTGTTAAATTTCTCAATTCACTTAGCCTGCTTTGAAAATTGCAGGCTTTGAGCCGTGTGAGAACGGCGCATAGTATCAGACTATCGAGCAGTCAGAGGATGGATGGATGACAGGCTGACTTTTGGAGGGACTGGGATTTCCTCAGAACAAAGGTTTATCCCATTTATGCCATGTCTTGAGAAAGCTTATTCTGTCAAGTCATTCATCACCCTGCTAACAAGCTACTGAGCATGGATAATGCTTCTTTGCTAGATCAGTGAGGGAAAAGAGAATTTCAGGAGACAGGACGGTTTTCATTTGGGGATTTTAGGAGATTGGGAGAAGAGCTGATAGGAGTTAGGCTATCTAAGCTCTTTGAACCATGAGAAAAACATACCAAGAAGGATTTTACTAAACGCTTGTAGTGCAGCTAAAATACAGCATTATCGAGGGCAACCTCATTACATAGGTATTTAAATTATGTGATTGGCACAGCCCTGTGGTTTGCAGTATTAGATTTGGGGTAAGTAGAGGATGCTCTGGGGTGGATGTGGCTCCAATTACTAACATTGAGGTGAATTAAGTCCATCCTATATTTGTGAATGTCTGGCTTAATGCTATCTATGAGACAACTCTGACATGGGATCTGTGACGTGACACAGATGTCCCATAAACCCCACAATTAAAAAGCTTTGTTTCCTGTGAACTTTGAGGTTGGCTCATCTTAACATTCAAGAAATTTCAGACTCCATTGGAAGTACTCGCTGCAGTGGGGGTATTTGTAAGGTCAATCTACTCCACATAGCTTTTTTTTCTACTAAGAGGGTATCCTCAGTTAGCACATTTTCTTGGCATTAACAAGATTTTGACATCTTTTGGTACTCTTCCACTTTGTCAAGTTCAGCTGGAATTGACCAACAGGTTAAAAGACTATGAAGGAGGATGAGGACAGGTAGCACGATAGCTTAACCTTCATCTCCTCAGCATATCAGAAAATTGGCTTTTTAGATATATATATTTTTATATATATATACACACACACATACACAGATATATCTATATAATGAAAAGAATATCTCCTAGACCCAGATAATTATTTTTTAAAAAAGTAGTCACTAAATATATGAAATATATGATCTTACAAAAGCAGTGTGGTTCTCTGAATATGCCAATCAAATAATTCCTTATTTGCCTTACTCACAAAGATTCCATCATAGGCTCAGAAACGAGCTGTATCAGTGTGTGCAAATGAAGGTCACATATCAAATCACTGTGCTTTCTTTTTAAGTGATGTTATGATTATTATTTCAGTGAAGTACTAATTGGGGAGGTCATATTTTTGTGATTCATTGTTCAAGCAGGCAGTACAAGGAAAAACATCAAAGTTAGAATGGATATATTCAAATCAGGTGTAACTTTGATGAAATCTGAGATTATTTCTTGCATACAAACATCCCTCTTGTGCTAGAAGCCTACTTTTGTGAAGGATTTCTTGATATAATCCAGAAGTAAGAGGAATACAAGTAAGGGGATTACTTAGCTTTATCAGTGCGAAAATGTAGGATTTAATAAATTATCTTCATAAATAGCAATGAACAATAGTGGGATATTTTAAGGGGTATCTATCTAAACGCAAGATGAGTCGTAGGTGAAATCCTCCAGTCTGCAAAAGTACTCCTATCTGTAAAGCGACTGCGTGTTTTTTTTAGGAAGAAAAAACAGAGAGAAAAGGGGCGGGAAGGAAAGATGCTGGTGAAGGCACCTGTACTGCAAAGAGAAATATCCAGTCATGTCTTCTTACAAGAGCACAGAATGGGAGCTGCGAGGATGCGTGACAACCACCTCTGTAGGAGGGGAATGGAGGGACAGCAGATCCAGAGTCTACCTTATCTGAGTGTCAGCCATACAGTCCAAGTTCACCTCCAAATCTGGGGAAGCGAAGAAGAGGCAGGACTTGAAGGACTACATCCCTTGCTCTGTATGTATCCCTGCCTTGAAAAAGAAACCATTATTTCACAGTATTTCATCAATGTGATTGAAAAGAACTGTTAGCAAGCATCAGCCGTAAGATGGGTGACAGTGAGAGGCGTAGTCTCTCCCTTAACACTATGCAGAGAAGCTGCCTGTACTCTGTGTGTGTGTGGTAGTGAATCCCCTGACACAACTTGTGCTAAAAAAAGCCACCAATGCATTATAATCAGTCAACAATACTGGACTAAAGCAGATGCACTCGACTGTGTTTACTCAAAGGTGGTACAGAAAATAAAAAATTTGCCAACCCAAAACCCCACCAACCCCAAACACTCCAAATCCGTATTAAACTGCATATGAAGATCAGCTATTTCTTGAGATCTGCCTACTGGATTTCAATGTATTTTACTAATCATCTCAAGCCAGATAATGCTTTTTAAATCAGAATAATCTCTCCAAAACTCTCTCTAGCTATGCAAAGACTTGTGACTGGGTGAGCCCAAGAAAACTCTATTGAACAGATGTAAATCGTATGTTAATGCTGTAATACTTCAGAACTGAAAGCAGACTTGAAAATTAAGTATTTTCCCTGTTCAAGTGTTGTCTGTGAAGCAGGAACTTCCTTGTAACAGCCCAGCTGAGATGCTTCCATCCTAACTGAAGCAGGCTGCCTTGAACAGTTTAGGTTCCCTGCTTGTTTACCCTATAGCTTCTGCACCAATAAACCACATTGTCATTTCTAGCGATGCATTCAAGAGGGACTCATCCGAGGCCTGGTTACCTGGTGCAGAGTTCCCAGTAATCATAATGTAACGAGTTTTAAATCAGTCCAGTCCAACTCAGTAATTAAAACAAGGTACTTGGAGCTATGCTTCTCAAGTTTTCCCATATTGGGCCTTGCCACTCTGTTTCCTAAAAAACATCTGTCCATCCGGTCTGGACCTAATTACTGTCCCAACATGAGAAGAGCAGAGATGTTTAAATCGCCCCGTATCTGCTTACGACACCTTGGATGCTCCCCTGACTCTGCCCACATGCTAATATGATGGGTTCTGTCCAGACGCGATCATTCACAGAAGTGCTTCTCGTGTCCCCCTCACCACAATATCTGACAATTCACAAATCATGAGTCCCCTACTCTTCACTTTAGGATTGATTACAGGAGCAATGAGAAAACCAGTGACGCTGGCTTTGTGCTAGGGGAGAGCTTGTACACAACACACAAGTTCTCAGGTGGAAGGAACCAGCAAGATTTCCAAAGCACTTGGGGGTCAGCACCTGTTTTAGATGGATCAAAATGCATCAGGAGTGTCCCTGGAGTGTTCTTGCTCAATTTCTATCATTTAACCTCAACCTTTGGTAACACCAGGCCACTGTTGCTGGTAGCGTTATAATTATTTGGTTGTTAAGATCACACAAGAAACCTTAATAGCCAGGGTTATGGGTACCTTGCTATTATTAGGGCTCCCACTTCTAGCTTTGAATCTGAAGGAAGAAAATTCCCTCAGAATTTCAGGAAGAACATTTTGAAAAGCTTTGGTTTGAGAGCCTATCTCTGACTACTTAGGCCTAATCCTGCTTAGTTTGGCTCTGAGAAGAATCACAAACTGACGAAGAGGTAGCCAACGCTTCTGATTATTTTCAGTTGTTAAACGCAGCATGTGCAAGAAAGAATGGGGGTTCTTTACCCCACGGAGGTTGCAGTTATTTCTCTGACCACCTCTTCCCAGCCTTTTTCATGAGTATCAGCACATTCTTCTGAACTCTCGCGATCCCACTGCAAAGTGAGTAAAGTGCCTATTTCCTCTATAACCTGTCTAGAGTGCATGAACAACATACTTTTCTCATCTCAAGAGCTTTCCATCTCTTGCTTGGAGAGCGATACATGGAAGGGAGGGGGAACTTCGACAGCAATCGTTATGTCTCAGCGCATTTTGATAATACCAAGTGTGCTTGGGAAATCTCTCTTGCACTTGAACAACTGCTAAGTTCTCTGAGGAGACATTTCCCAGGTTTTAGTTTTGAAGAGAACATTGCTGCACTAGGATATTACCGTGAAGCTGTGCCTGGTACAGGATGACAGGCCAAAAAGGGCTCAAGTCAACTCTCAACAGCTTTCTCTTCACTCCTCCTATATTTTAGTGCATGTTCTTGCATTACCAGCTCTTGCAGTGGTTAAAACAGACTTGGTTTTTCTCCCTATTCTCCAACAAGTGCAATATTCTGAATTCTGTTCCCTCTCTCCTCCACACGTAATATATACAAGTTACACTTAAATTTACCTGTAGGGTAGGTAGTCCAACCCCATTCCACTCTCTTCTCTCATTTCTCATCCGATTATTTTCAGAAAGCCAACTGTGCCTGCTGGAAAACACCTCTGCTGCTCTGTAGTGCCCAGCGCTGCCAAGCCACCCACATTGTAAGTTGGAAGAAAAGCCACACCTAGAAGTTGTCATGCTGGGTAACTGCACATTCCTCTGATAAATGGTTACAAGCAGCTGAATTACAAGTTTTAGAATATATCTGTGAATAATGTATAGTCATGGATAAGTTGGAGACAAAATTTCTAAGGGAAAAAAAAAAGATGATTTGAAGGAGTATGCTAATGAGGTACACTAGATATGTGTAGGATACTATGGCTCTAGAGTAGCAATACATTAGAATTGAATTAAGCAGCTTTTGATACAAAGTTTAAGGACTCTGGCTGGGTAAAGAAGAGTAATGCTAGTTACCAACATTTTGGTGTGATGACGTATTCTAGAGACTTAAAGCAGCCTGAGCAACTGCACCAGGGAATACCACTACGAAAAAACTTGAGCTTCTGCTGTTTTAAAACACTGAATATATGAATAAAGGTGCAAGTGGCAGAAGGATTAAACCCAACAGTATCAAAGTTTGGAAGATCTTATCCCACACTTAACCTCTCTACCGGGCAACAAACACAAGACGAGGCTAAATGCAGATAGCAGTATGCTGATCTTTTTTTGCCGTGCTGTCTAAATAAACCTCTGGGAGCAACAAAAGATATTCCTTCTCTATAGTAGCCTACAGCCTGAAAAAAATGCAGATGAAGAACATCAGAGGATAAGACAAAACAGAGACACAGGAAGACTGGCATGACTAAGTGCTGCTACAATTTTGACCTAACTTGAAGCTTGGAGAAAATGATGCTGATGAAGTCTAGATTTAAAATAAAACACCAAGCATCTCTGTCACATTCAAATACAACTCTGCACAGTAAGTGGAAATTAGAAAAGTCCCTAAACTGGGTTTAAATGCCCCTCTAAAACACTTGTACAAAAACTGGTCTTTAATCCAAAGCACAAGCACTGCCAAGGCTGGCTCTACTCAGCTATCAGCTTGCTTTGAGCTCACATTTAGCTCACTGCTAAAATGCCTTCAAGTGAGTATTTTGAGCCTTCAAAATCATGTATCGCAATACATGTTGGTTCATCTCATGATGCAACAATATAGGAACGAGGTACCACAAAAAAAGAATAGCATGTTTAAAAAAAAAAAAAAAAAAGGCTTACAGTTACTGAGAAGTTGTGATGCAAGTACTTGTGTTTGAAGTTTGCATTTTAAATACTAGCTTATGCTTCATAAATGTCTCTATGTTACTATTTACGTAGATCAGGAACCTGGCCCAGCACTTGCTAACAGATTTGGCTTGCTTTCCAGTTCTCTCCAGCCTTCAAAAAGCAATAAAGCAAACTAAAATTCCCCAAGGCTGTACTTTCTGAGCCTACCACATGCCCGTGCCTGGTAATCATCAGACTGAAAGATACTCACTTAACTCCTCAAAACACAAACTATTCAGAAAGAATCTATCACACTGAGAGCTGAAGTATGTTTCTCTGACAAGAACATGATGCGATAGCTTCCAGTCTTTAAAATGGAGTTTATAATGAACCTGGATTTGGAGAAAGAAAGGGCAAACTAGTTCAATTAATGTCATTACTATTTTCACCTAAACGTGAGATATGCACTATTTTTTACAAACGTGGCATTTCAGAGCTTCAATAACCAGTAGCATAGATGTGATACTGTTCCCCTAAAATAGCAGCAATGTTTTCAATTAACCCAAGCTGACATAGTGCCATCCCAGACACTGTAGGACGCTCTGGAAGAGATCTATACACTACCTTCCCGGCCAAACAGCTTTAAACGAATGGATGGACATAGCTAGTGCAAAGGTAGCCAAACATTGGCCCTCTTGGTGACCTCACGGAAGGCTTGTGCAAAATTCCCAGCCCCTTACAAGGCTTACTTGTCCACACAAATGTTCAATAAAAGGTAGGTAGGGGTTTACCTGTATAGACGAGCATAGGTGTGTGCACGTACACACACCCACCTTTTGATAAGAAGAACCCTTCGTAAGGTTCACTACAAAACAGCACATGCAGGTGCAGCTCCGTAAAGATGAGAGGGAAGCTGGAACAGATACGAAGAAAAGTCGTAGGGTAAAAGACGCTAAATGACTCCCATCCAGCTGAGAAAACCAAACACCCAGTGTGGTGACAACAAGCAGCTCTAACATCACAGACTGCAATATGGATTATACTGAGCACTTTGGCAGTTACCCCCGCCTGAACAGTCAAGATTGCTCACAGGCCAGAGCTGTGCTTTATTTATTATTCACTAGTTCCTTCAGCGTGAGTTACAAGAAGGACGTACATTTAAAAAGCAGTTAATTAATGCTGTTTCTAGTAACTCACTGAAATAATCAACATACGGTTCCCAATGCTCCCTACAATTACCCTTCACAACACCTCTCTAAAACAGATACCATAGGTAATAGGTAAATATAACAAATAGGTAAATTCAATTTAGGCATGGGGAACTCCGACAGAGATGCCATTCTGCTGGATGTCACCCTACTGTTCTCTTAAAATCCGGTTCTGCGATTGCTTTCAACAAAAGCAGGACTAGACTGATAGCTCAAGAGCATTTCAAAGTCCCTACCCAAAGCATATTGGCAGGAATCCTAAAATCAAGTTAGAACAGACTGACAAGAGAACCAGGTTTCATTTAGTCTGAATGCCAGCTCCCTCTCCTTTGCACATGCTGGGATTGAAGGCAGATACTCTTCTCATGCATTATTCAAAATAGAAGTGTTACCTCGTAGTGCTCAGATTTCTATCAGCTCATGGCAAATCACAGAAGAAAACTCCCTGCGCCCAGGAGATGGGCAGACGAGAAAGAGTTTTACCCTTTCTAATAATATGAAGTGCTACGTGCTCCGGGACAACATTTTATTTCGACATTAACCAGCCTCTGTGATATCTATGTACTTCATTCGTAAGCCTCCAACCTTACAGTGAAGTCCAGGGTGGGAGCGTTACGAAGAAGCATCAGCACAGGCCTTTGGAAACTGATTTCTTGTCTGCCACGTTTCCTGTACCTCAGGGCCAGCCTGGGTGTTTTTTGCAGTCCGATGATCAAAGACACCCAGGCTGTAAGCACTGATATAGTGAGAAAAGCACCGCCCCTTCAGAAAACAATGCCCATCCTAATCCATCCTAATTCTCTTGTGATGGTTTTTACTTCCCTGTTGACTCAGACTTTCTAGAATTAAAGACCCTTTGGACGGTATGTTTTAGATACCTATGTATTTATTCTACTAGTTGATTTCATGGACCTTTAAAATAAATACAGTTTTCAGCTAAAAGCACAATGAGAAATGACCTAATGGGTGAAACTCTGGGTTAAAATTAGGAATAAAATGCATCCAGTCACAAGTTTGCTGGGCAACCACCTCCACCTCTCTCAGTATCCCTGTCTGTAAAGGAGGAACTAAGACATTGGTCTCATTTTATTAAATGCTCTGAGGCTTTCAGGTAGACAGTGCATTATTCTAGTCACTAAAAAACCCCATACTTCTTTTACAGTACGGTGCCCCACAACTAAGTAGTAGACCTTCCTTTCCTTGGTTAAACACTTGTGACACCTCCCACCCCTTCAGCTCATGTAAAAACTGACAAAACTGAGCACAATGTGCTCTCATCATTTTCCAAGGCTCTTGCAAACTTGAAAAAAAAGATGCAAGGGAAACAAGCACTGCTGGATGCACATTACGGGACCCCAAGCAATGCTGAAAGATCTCACAGACCACATTGTCCAAGAGCTGAGGCAGCGACTGTTGCCCTGTACTGGGAGGGCCTTAGGCAAGACAGGTCCTTGGGCAGAGGTAATAAGGTGTTGGGTGTTTTATAGCAAGCTCCTTCTCTCACTTCCAGTGGATCTACAACACACGCATCTGGTGCTGAACTGTAACCACCTGCAAATACAAGGAGCACGGTGTAAGACAGCTGCAGTCAGAGAGGAATGGAAGGAGATTGGGAAATAGGTGGGAAGCAAAGCAGGCGGGGAGGAGGTGGAAGTGGTCCCTTACCCACCAATGCCCTCTGGTGGCTCGCACAGCAGCTCCAGGCTCGGAACACAAGAACCTGTTGGCAGAGGTCAAAGACACCGTAATTGTTTCACCGATGGACAGAAATGAAACTGCGGACATCGGGATGTCAAACAGCTCTTTGTAAAATTTAAGTTCTTGCATGGCGATCTCATATCTGCTATCATTACATACCATCAAAACGTACGTTCCATCAAGTGAATAAAATATTAATCGCAAGCAATGTGAATCGAGACAACCGAAACCAAAGTGATTGCCAAGACAAAAATGTTTATTTGTACTAACTCTTCAAACGGCTGTACATTCACAAGCTTTAAACAAAATCAGTACACGTGTCTAGGGCAAGCTGAGTATGTATCTTCAGAAGATAATGCCTTCTTTAGTAATTAATGTTCATAAATCAAGAATTAGTTACAAATTTACGACCCCTTACACAGGGGTTAACGTTTTCAGTAAGACCGCTCCAGTACCAGGCAAAACAGAGTTTGTACAACAGGACTCTAACCACTCATTTTCCAGTATCATATCACAGTCTTTTAATCCGCAGTAAATATTAGCGGGGGAAAAATATCTAGTGCCAAGCTGAATGTTCTCAAGCACTGAAAAGTAAATACAAATGATGAAGTATCTATAGAAATTTAAATACATTATTTTAGTTACCGAAACCTCATTTTTTGACTAAAAATAACAAGAACATCGTTACAGACTAGAGGAAAGAATTCCATAAAAACCTTTTCTCTGGATTTGCCTTAGAATAGGCTTCTGTACAAAACAAGAACAATTAAGATTTTGGGGTTTCAGTGGTAGAAGTAGTATTGGAATAATAAATCACTTTAAAATAATATATTAATTTACCACATTTAGCTCATATAGCCCTTTACGTATCTTACAAAATGCTACTGTTCTACTTACTGCATGTAAAAAAATGTTTATATATATACGTATATATACAGATATAAAGGCAAAGCCAATCAGCTTGATATTAAAAAAACCCCCACAACACAAAGCATAAGCAGACACACTGAAAGTTATGCAGTAATGAGGAGTGTATGCTCCACGTGTGCGTTAGTGTAACAGTGCTTCCAACCTTAAATCATCCCTTTCATTGTCCAAGCAGAGTGCTTACTCTAAGTCAGCTCTACGAGTAATTTCCTCAACTGCCACGAACATCTGATGTTACTTAACTGCTGGCCATCTGTTGTATTTAGCACTAAATCAGAAATAAGGCAAAATAATTTTTCACATCCCTGAATATCTGAGGACATTCACGAGATCTTCCAAAAATTAATGCAAAACATTATAGCAGCACAAGAAATGGTACTCCTGAGCTGAAGCATCTTCCTGTCAATACAAAGCTGCCCCAATGCTCGCCTATTTCGGAGTAATCCAGGCTACTTAAGTCTGACAATTATTCCCAGGCATCCCCTCTGTTTTAGCAAGTTTTGAATGATAACTTAAAAGCTTCAGGGTGGGTTTGCGCTCATGTTTTCTGGTCTAAAAACATCACTGTGAACAGTGAACAACAGTTCTGATACTGCTCAGAGGTTTGGAGTGGATATTCAAGAGCGGATGGGCATTCTTGTCGAGCTCTGTAAATCTCGATGTTAACCCAGCCTCAAGAATGAGTCCACTCTTTATGTAACTAGCATATATTTTACAAAAAAACCTACAGTTTAGTATACCAGAAAAGCAAGACAGATTTCATTTATCTATCTTCTCTTGCATCAAACTTCTTAAAAAAGAAATCCAAAAAAACCCCAAGCCAACCCCACCCCCAAACTCCATAAAATCCCAAATTTTCCAATAATAAATAAAATTGACCTCCCTGATAAAGCAAAGCTGCCTGAAAAAAACCTAGTTGAGATACCTGGGGAATAAAAAAGACAAGATGCCTTTGAGGAGCTTTCTGGGAGATTGGTCATAAAGGACTTGATCCAGCACCCATTCAAGTTTTGTGCAGTGAAAGAGTAACTTCAGAATTCATCATTTCTCTGGGGAGGCTGGTTCAGGACTACAGTCCAGTTGACCTGTCAAGTCACTGGCAGGCACTGAAATGAATGCAGTCATCGTACTGGCACAGAATCCCTCAGCATGATCTACCAGGGAAATCCCCAAACATTCCTTGGAGCGTTGTGTGGAGCGCAACACTTTGTAGCTGATGGTTAAGCTAGAAACAGCCTGACGATTCTGAGCAGTGGATACCCAAGAGTATCCTCCCCACCCACCAAACAATACCAGTGAAGAAAAAAAACAGGTACAACGCTAAAATGAACCCTAGGCTCCAGGGTTTAGAACCCCCAGGTCAACATCTCCCATCTGCTTTGGGGAATGGGATGCTAGAAGAGCCTAACACCTGGGAACGGCAAGGGAGAAACGGAGAAATACAAAAATGCAAGGATTAAAAAACAGAAGGGGAGGTAATGATCCCCCTCTATCACATTCCCTTTAAAACAGTGTAATTAAAAACTTTAAATTCACTTAGAAATTGGTTTCAAAATAGTCCGACAGTTTTAAAGACTTTCAAAAAATCAAAATATTCTTCACCAGAGTTCATTAAAATACCCCTGCAGCCCCCTGAATAACTGCTACCATTTGTTTTGCATTAATATTGCTTAAATTAATATAATCGTAAGCATGCAAAATGTTAAAATTTCATTGTGTATACAGAATAAACCCAAGTTCTAATAGAAAGACTCATAACATTTCAAGGTTACAGGCTTGATTCAGTCTCCATCAAAACCAGTGGGATTCTTCCCACAGTGGCCAGTGGATTTTGGACTAGGCCTTAGTAAGAGACCACAAAACATTGTGTTTTATGGTGTAGGAACACGCACAAAATACGCTTGTGTATACACACTAGATATGTAGTGCAACTTTTGCATTGCGTATCTTGAAACAGCCAGTAAAATGACAATCACCAAGCCAACACTGCATGCTATGTCCAGCTAGGCTGTATAACAAAACTCAATACCCATTCCGAGACATTCATGTTGTTACTGTTGCCTAGCGAGCAGCTCTGAACCAAGCTTAATGATACATCCACTTGAACCCAGATAGAAATTCAAAAGGCAGAAAGCTGCATTAGTACGATGGCCTGATTGATTTTATATGTGCTCTGGGTGACTTTGAAGGCAGGATATCATCTCTCTGACAGGCTTCCCTTCATAGCAGATTTGATACACAGCAGTGAATAGCGGAAACCTGAGGAAACAGGATGGGGAAAGCAAACACAGTGTTAAGTTTATTCTGTAACATTTTCTTAAATGAAAGAAATAAAATGGGGTGAGGAGAGGGAGGGAAAAGAGAGAGGCTGAAAAATCAATTTCTTTTAGTATTTGTCAACCGCTAACGCTGGGCTGAAAAGCACTGGATAAATACAGAACCTACATGCATCTCTAAAATGAGTCACTCTCAGAAGCCCAGCTAGCTATAACGGAGCCTGCAGCATTCATTACGTACGGCACAACCATTAAGTGATCTAAAAAAATTAAAAAATTAAAAACACTCGGATCTTTCCTTGGCATTCTTATAGCAGTACGCATCTGTGGGTAAAAAGAATGACTGGCACATCTGTTACTCATTATCTCTGAGCAATAATTTGATAATACAATTGCAGAATATGACACAAAGAGACCCAAGAAGAAACTGAAGATCAAGTTTTTAATAAGAGTCCAAAATGGAACGTGGATTTTGGAACACTAAATTCTATCTCTTCTTATTTTCTTTTTAAAAATCAGCCACGTTTCCAACAACCCCCAAATTATTCAGGCTTCTCTGATAATCTTGGCTTGTTACAGCCAAGACACTTTACAGAAATTGGTATTTGCTTTCTGTCCATCCTGGACAGTGACAGCCAGACAAGTCCCATTTTCATACAGAGCTTGGTGAATTTTAGGGATTAATTATCTGTTCACCAAAATAAGTATGCCATTTCAGCAAGGTCTTTTATATTGATAAATTCTGACCAAACACACTACGTCACTTTGACTGAAATAAAAAAATAAGGAGCATTGGAGATGGTGAAACAGTGAATTTCTGACTGATTCAGAATACATCTGGACTAGGACTTTCTTCTTAGGAAAGTGGTCCCATCAGTCACTCTAGAGCTTTATCTGTCATGCACAAACACAGCACTGAGAAGAACCATGAGCCACCCCTGAGTACCATTACAGCATGGTGACTACCACGTTCTCCGGGGCAGATACAGGCTCTGTACTTGGCTGAATGCAATACTTTGCCTTTCTAGGGAAAAAAAAGCGGGCGAATGGACATGCTTGTGAATTCAATCCGTCGTTTCTATGACTTTTATTACAAGTGCTCAACTCAAAATTTAGAACTTCATTTTTATCTGAAACATTTTAAATGCATGTCTTTTTTTTTTTATTTTGTGGAGAACAAGTATAGCAGCAACAGCAAAAATTATTTCAGGTCAATCCAACTGACTTGATTTTTTTATTTATTTCATTGGTGGAACCACAATGAACGTATAGCCACATAGCTGCTCTTTCAAATGCAATGCTACACTGTGTAGGCTCCGAAACCCTCACTAGGAAATATGCAGAAAAAAAATATACACAAAGACTTTTGCATTTATTAACAAGCCTCACTTATCACTCACTTTGTATAACATATTGGGCTGGAGGGGGCCGAATTTGCTTTTACTGTAAAATCTTAAATGTAGGCACTAAAATAAAATTTATTACGCCTATGTGAGAGGTGGCCACAAAACATGTGAACCTTCTGAAGCAAAAGCAAGTTTCAGACAGCTTTAGATACAGTACTGGCAGTTACTTCTCAGTGAAGAAGTACCACTACTACAAACCATATCTTGATACATAAAGTCTTGCTGTTTATCACAGAGAACGTTACTCTGCCATGCTTCACATGGGGAAAGCAGAATTGAGGCTGACTGCAGGCTCATGGCCAGCAAACTCCTAATGCATCTTCTGTCTGAGCACACTAAGAGGGCTAGTTCTACAACTGTTGAAATGAAAAAATGGGTTGCACTGTAAATATCAATAGGCATCAACCCTGCTACCAAGGCTCTTCCGCTGAACTGTGACTCTTGTGTATTTCTATGTAGCCTTGGGACACTTTTTGTAGGATGAGACTATGAAATTTTACTCTTACTAGACTCTTACCTCATCACTTTGAAACCATGGCTGTTTCACTGTGTTTTATGTTTTAAAGCAGTAGCAAGAAAGTTTTCAAAAAAACAATGCGAAAGTTGCTTTCAAAAGTCTTGTTGAATGAGACCTTTTATGAAGAACTGACACACAGATGTTGGTATACCAAACAGAAATTAGCAACTCTCTGTTTTCATAGCTTTCATTAAAAACACATCCCGAAGTTTTCTGTAATGCACTCTATTTGTTGTAAGATAGAACAGGGGAAAAAAAAAACCCACCAACAAAAAAAAACCCAAACACAGCATCCCGTCTCATTTAGGTAATCATAAACAGCAAAGAATGAAGCCAACATTTTAATTATATTTTTTCTGCAGTTATCTTAATTACTGTACACTGCAGAGACAGACTTAGATGCCTTACATCTAAAGATAATGTTAAAAAGTAAGTAATTTAATGCAGGTGATTCATTAAAAATCCAGGACAACCTGCTTAATTTCATACCACGAAACCCCCCCCGACCTACACAAGCAGATGGCAGGTTTTATCCTACAGCAAACTGGAAGTCACATTAGGAAAGAGAACTGCGGTATCTAAGCTAGAATCCACACAGATAGAAGCAGCCACTCTATTCAGATGATCACCTATACAGGTCCTTAATAACAAAGCTCCTCTCCTTGGAGATAAGTAATGAATTTACTACTATGAAATGAGCCGTAGAGACTCTTCACAAATCTCTTTCAGAGGCTCAGCTTCTCTTTTCATGTATTTTATTCCTTCCACATGTTAAAAAGCACCTCGCTGTGCTTTTCTGTGATAGCAGAAGGCAATAATACATTCTGCAAACAGAAGGGCATTCACAAATTTAACGTCACACCATTAGTTCTATCTGCAGCAATATTATTTTGAGGTTCTATTCACTTCCCTCTGTGATTTTAACTGGGGATTAAGCTACTCTTATTACAGTGATTTTCTTTTTGGCTATTACCATTATGAAGATACCAACACCAAATATACAGAAAGAATTACGGAGATAAAAAAGGGGTATGTGGAACTTGCTTTATCTATTCTTACTTTTCCAGCATTCCTTTCTGCTTGAGGATGCGATACACTTCTGCAGAAGTCTGTGGTCCTTGCAGTTTCTGACCATTCAACATTTCTTGCTCCAATTCTTCAATAGACTAAACAACAGAGGGGAAAAAATAGGAAGAAAAGGAGAGCTATGACAAAGTTTTCATAAGCCTGACAACATCTGGGGGGGGGGGGGGGGGGGGGGGGGGGAATCAACAAACAACTTTACTGAGGATTTTTCCTTTCTCAAAAGTGATCCTATATTCTTGTTTGTAAATACTTTCCTTCTTAAATCCACATCTCCCATCATCTTATCTCTCCAGCACCCCTCCTTTTTAACACCTTTACACTCATTCTAGCCTTGTAACACACTCAAAAACGAAGGGAAATTTAAAGAGAAGGGTAATAACTCAGTACAGCTAGCATGTCTCAGATAACTGTACTATTACTCCAACAAACCAGGAGTACTAGTACTTGGAACAACGGAATTCACCCAGTGAACATGGTACCTTTCCAGTTTTAACGAACGCTTCTGCTACACGTCGATTCCGGCCACCATAACATGTTGTGATGAGATCAGCTACTCCACAGCTCTCCAGGAAAGTGGCAGTAGATACCTGTCCTTTGCAAAAAATTCTGGCAAAGGCAATCATCTCCATTAGGCCAAGGCGAATAACGGCAGCTTTGGTATTGTCACCGCAGCAAAGGCCATCACAGAACCCAGCTCCTACTGCTACTATATTCTAATGAGAAGAGAAAAAACAAATGGGAAATGAGTCAGCTATTGCTTACAGAGTCCTAGGAGACTCCAAAAGACAGAGTGTAGATGTCCTTAAGAACTGCAAACAGTTTGCTAGTGTAAGACCAGGTTGTTGTTTTGGGTTTTTTGGTTTTGGGATTTTGACATCTATGGGATAACCTTTGGGGGGGAAAAAAAAAAAAAAAAAAGACAAAGAGATGACAAGTCTTGCATTACTAAGTATTTCCAAGGATGAAAGCATAGTTAAAGCTCTGGAATAAGTTGCCCCAGAGGCTGTGGAGCTATTATTATCGACTATCTTTAAGAACAAACAGGTTACACTACACTAAAACAAGGTTTCATCTAGATTGAGCTATTTCTGCCCTGAGGTAGAGGTAAAGTTAGACTGACATCCCACAGCCCTTTTATCCTTTCTTTTTTTTTATGATTAAAGTAATAGTGAATCTAAGAAACATTTATTGATTTCCATGCTGCTGTGCTAAGGGACCAAATTCAGCCAAGCTAATACTATTCAGCCCTTTTAAGTATGCAGAGTTCCTGTAATAGTAATAGTTAATCAAGGATTCCCCAAAGGTTCATGACACAGGAAGACCTTTCCTAAGCAAAAAACGTGGTTTTTTTTTTCCTTAGACCTGGTTACAGCCTTCTACAAAGAATGTACTGTTTCTTCATGAGCAATCAGCTATACAGTCCCTTCTTTGGTTTATGAACAAAGAGATTAGCTGAGAGATGTCCGAGTGAAGTGACTATAAAAGCTATTTACTGAGACTAGCCATGGTTAGTTTGCCCCTACAACAAAAAACCTCTACTAAAACCCAAAACACTCCGACAAAGATGGTATTCTGACATACTGATAAAGCAAACAAGGAAGCAATAGATGTAGTAATACCTTTCTGCATGCAACAACAGCAGCAGTGACCTCAACAGAAATCACAGGAGAACCAACATTATGGCACTTAACGTAGCACCTGATGCAGGGGACACCACACCAGCCAACCAACCCACCCAACTTTAACTGTTGCTGATGAAACAGCAACAGTCAGAAGTTGCTAATGAAAGCAACAAGCTGATTGACAGACAGTTTTGTTTTGGTTTTTGGACTGTAAGAACCAAAAACCACAGGCAGCTGCAGCACTGTGTGGCCAGTCACGGCTAGATGACTCTGAATCAAATGAGGTCAGAAGATGAGTCATTGTTTTTTGAGGAGCTAGCTGAGGTCTAAAGGTGACCTTAAAAATTGTAGACAGATACCTCAACATCAGACCTGAAGCAGCAAAAGACGATCAGACTTTTAAAGCTGGTACTTTAGATCATCTTGGCTTAAATCTTGGCTGAGGTGATTTAGTCAAGGTATGTTTTCATCAGACACCTCCCAGAGCAATCTCCCATATTTGTTCATTTAGCGGCAAAGCAAGAGGAAGTCAAACAGGTATTTAAGAAGTTTTTAGATGGGATAACCCATTTAAATGGAATTTACACATATCTGAAGTATGCAAGTGTTTAGCGCTCAGCTAAAAACAGAAACATTTTTGAACAACCTCTGGGCTTTTTCCATGTACTTCTTGAATGCTCCAATACTAAAGCTTCCCCTTCCCTCCAACTTTGCCTGCTTTGACTTTCCTTTCCACTCTGAAGCAGCCTACCTGATCATAATTTACAGTATGATTTCGCCTATGCTATTTTTTTGTCTACTCCTACCTTTTGCAATGTTTGTCTTTGGAGTAACAGAAATATTGTTTTAAGCAAGTCGTATCAAGACTAGTTACTTCTGAGGAAACGGGGTAGGGAAGAAGGGAAGTTGCGAGTCTGAAACACTAAGTTCCTGGTTTGTCCAATGTCCCCATTGTATGTTCTTACACATAGTATGCAAATAATGAGGAAACGAGACAACTGATTATGCTCTAGAACACACACCCAGGCCTAGGAGAGTGTTATATCCTGGTCTATATAACCCTCAGGCCACAACTATGAATTTACAAGGTCTACCATCTGGTTTCATTTAAATCCTTGGAGACTCTATGACAACTCTCTCATGTCTAATATACTGTAAAGAACTGAATTGTACCACATTGAAAGTTACACCTTACTGAAAGATGAACCACTCCTTTTAAAAACAAAACAACAAAAAAATCTCACAAAATTTGGGCCAAGTCATCTTTCAGTCCAAAAGAAGACCAAACCGGGCAGCTTGGTACTTAAAATCTCCGGGTGCAGGCAGTAAGCTGAGCTTGTTTCAGGAAGATGGATAAGCAAAACACAAATTAACACACGAGAGCCTAATGGCACCAGCACTACAGTGATCTGTGAGGCAGACTGGGTGGGGGGAAAAACACCTATTTATCTGGAGAAAAAATCTTTCTGTATCCGAGATGGATGATCCTGAACACTGCCACTGCCAAAGCCTACACTTGAAGTTACAAGAGTTCCTGCAAGTGCAATGGGTATACATTTGTGCAAGAAGAGAGAGTCCACGTTTCCGTGAGCTCGAACTGACTCTATTTGCATATACAACGTGGAGGTCTGAGAGCCCAATAAGCAAGGACAACTTTAGCCTACAGACAAATCTGTTGTTCCAGAGGTTCAAAAATACTGTCACAATAACCCCAAAATGACTGCAACATAATGTTCCTCTTGGCCTGAAGGATTCAGAGCTCTCAAAAAACCGCTTCACGCTTGAGCAAACACATTTCCCCCATCTCTGCATTAACAGCTTTTTACATGAAACCACGCATCCTGTAAGCAAGATGCACAGGGTGTTTTTATACTGCATATGGTTGTAAGCTACTAAAATACTTTGCACTACCAGGCGAGTCTTTAGCTGGTCTGGTATCCAGAAGCCGGCATTAGTCCTAGCCCGAGTTATTCTAGAACATGAGCAAGGACTGGATTAAGTTATTTTATGACCTAGATAGTGAAGGTATGCTCCAGAAAAGAAACGTTGACGCCAGGCAGTGCTCACAGTATGTGCCAGAACAAATGAGAAAAAGTGTCTTTTACTTGCACATGGCCTGCTGAGAACATGCCAGAGGTCACAAATGCTAGGTCAATAGATGACCAAGAAACCAAGGCTAAGAAGTCTGCAGACTTTGCTGACAGACTGTTCTCTCACACAGTCAGTGCTCAGAAATATCCGATTTACAGTCCTACTCTCTTTACAGTAAGTTTGTGGAGTGCTCACGAAGACAGCTTCAGAGGTCATTTCTAGAAGCAACCGTTACTTTTCCATAATTAAATGCATCATTAGAGAACTAAGGAGAAATGTTAATTCACCTGGGATGTCCAGCCTTCCTTGAGGTAGTGTCCCAGCTCAAGCACAACCTGCTTTCCTTCCTGCTTACACATGGAGAAGCTCCTTGCTTCCTGTCATGGCTGAGAGAGGCCAAATGACGACTCAACAAATCAAAGACAGTATCAGCAGGACTGTCAGAGAGATTAAGCATAAACTGCTTGCTTACTCCCGGCAAACTTGAATGTAAACAGCAGATTTCATTTCCACTTAATCTCAGGAAAGAGTAATTACCACAATCAACTTCTACAGTACCTCAACTGACTACCCAACAGTGACTGCCATAAACACACTTTGCAAGGCCACCTTTTGAAGTAATAATGCTGTGTTGCACAACCTGGTAAACAAAAAATCATCGTTACACTTCTTACTGCTTTGCTTAAGGCTAAGCTGGAGTTGTAAGATTTAGAGGTGGGCCTGAAGCAACCTGAAAGGCAACCACAGCCGCTGCTCCTTCTCCTTCCTACAGTAACTGTCACATCTGCCTTGGTCCTTGACTGCTGCCATTTGAGGGTTTTTAACTCTCCAGACCCATCAGGCAGCTGGAGCATGGCCATTTTTCCATATGCAAGGATTAGATTCTCACTTCTCCTTCCCTCACCCTCACCCCTGGCACTGCTCCACTGGGTGAGTGATTCCAGTACAGTTTACACCCAATAATGCAGCTACCAATGCTTATATTGCCCCTCAAGTATGCTGCTAGGTTCATACACCAGCTCAGCCTTGCCTCACATCGGTGCTATTTGATCGTAAGACCACACACTGGCACAGGCACTAAGGACTTTAAGGAGACCTCAGAGGTGATAACCTTGGGACTGTGCTACTCTGCAGTATCACATCCATCAGTATGCAGGAGCACATCCATATGTACGCATAGCTGCACATACTACTCTTACAGTGGTGTCATAACCTTTAAGTACTTCCTAGGAAGGCCCCTTCATCGTCTGGCAATTGGCAGTTGGAACTTGTAGGTGGCCTTGGGTCAGGCTGCCTGTAAAGCCAACCGAACACCTTGAAACTGAACTATCCAAATTTAAAGTTTGATGATTTCTGACTTCAACCCTTAGAAAAGAGTCAACAAATAACTGTGAAATGCGCTTCCGTCCTCAAAAGAAAGAAATCCTGATAGAGAAGAACATGCCAAGCGCTTTTTGTTCCTACAGCCAACAAGTTACTGTAGCCAGCTGTTCTTCCTCAGTATGATCAGATTTTGTAAAGTGACTGCCATTGCCTATTCAGCTGGGCTCCAAGGTGACACAAGACTGCAGTTTCACTGCGCTGATTTCTATACTTCAGTACATCTCCATCAGCCCATTGTCACAAAAAAATAAATACAGTAAATGAAGTGGATATTCAATACGTATATGCATATAAACAGCAATCAAGCATGTTTTTTCATGATCACCCAGCTGCAATACCTATTATTACAATCTGAATTCAAATATGCTTCAAAAATCAGATTTCAAACCTAAAATTATCATGATTGTAAGGGAACGCTGTGCTCAGAGTGCTCCCTGTTACCCTTCTGTACTTTTTCCCAACCTTTAAGCAACCATCCACACTGAAAATGTTCCCTGCTTAGAAAGGCTTGCAGAAATAAAGAGCGAGGTAAGTATAGACTTTTAACAAGATCTAGTCTATTATGCCAGGAATACTCAAAAAATCTCCTTTTCCCAAGCTGGTATTTATAGAAAAATGCAGAAGCTGGGAGAATATACTATTTCTCACAGTGTACTATTTCTCACCCTTTAAATACCAATACAGGAATTGCTGTTACTGTTTTCACGTCCAAAAAGACGGTTTGGACTGGCCTGTGTGCCTCCTTACTTCTGTCCTCTAAGCCATAGTTTGCAGTGACGCTGCTCATATTTTGAATTGGCACTGCTATAGAAAGAGAGGAGAACCTCTCCTTTTATAATACCTGTCTCTTCACACAACATGATGCTGTCATCTTCTGAAATAGGAATTTCCTATTTCCAGCAAGTTAAATAATGCTAACTTTTACTATTTTTTCCACGAAGTAACTTTCCATGTTTAATAAAGTAACTGTCAGCTGACAGAAGCTACACTTTAGATTTTTCTCTAAAAACAATCACATGGAAAGATGCTTACTTTTCACATTTTTGTTACAAAGATTATTAGATTAATCATAAAAAAGCAAAGTGCTTGTTGTTACCCTTAGCAAACAATTCTTCTAATAGTAAGAACGTACAACTTCTAAGAAAAAAAGCTCAAGTTTACATTTCACTATTGACATTGAGCTCTGCGTTTTGCTTTGCGCAGGCAATAAAAACATATCCCTCTGTTTAATTTTAGCTTCTTCATTTTCTTTCAGAGGCATCCATGTTTCCAATGCAGTAATAAAACTTTGCAATCTTCAAGTTAAAAACAGCTCAGGAAATTATTTACATGCTGTCAGAACAAGATTTAGGACCAAACTAGAAAGGGTTTTAAATGAAAAATTACTTTAAAAAATACAATTTTAATAAAATTTTCTTTGAGATGAAGGAAGAGCTGTATGTTTAAAAAACATCACCTATACTAGCATTACTGATTGATGCCACTTTATACCAGTTCATGCCTTTTAATCAGGCAAGAAATCCATAGTTTTTTTAAACAATTTAATCTATCCTTAATTAGCCGTTTAGTTAGAGCTTATACCATGCATTTCTTTGGAACTCTCAACTCGGTTAACAAAATATACTGCGATCAAAACCAAATGACTGGAGCACACAGAATATATATAGCTTTTCAGAAATGCAACTAGAGAGTTCAGTCTGCAGAATGTATAACGAATAATGAAGCAGGAGGGAGGAACAAAACAAGGCTACCAAGAAAATATACAAGTTTCACCTCAGTATCTTTCCAGGTCAAGAACAACACAATTTATTTAAATTCTTCTGCACTTCCAGAGAGATACTGGTATCTTGCCTGACTTGGACCTATACAGTGGAGTTTAAGTGTCTGCTGACTAGCTGCTCAGTTTGATGGGCATGCTCAGCTCTAGCGCCCTTTCATGACATTTGTCTGGAATAAAAATTACCTGGGATGGAACATCTCTGTCAAGCAAGAATTTAAGCTAGCCAGAAAACCTCAGGCTGAGAAGATTTCAGAGAAGAAAAAAAAAAAAAATCTATAAAACTTTTTGACCAATTTCATGGGTCTATACACAAGGATTTCTTTCCTGCTAACCTCCCACGTCACCACAGCATTTTAAAGCAATGGCTGTGGAGCCAAATTACAAGCTCCACAATCTTGAGAAACTGCTATAGATACAGTAACTCCACTGCATGTTAGACCAAATGTATCCCATTAGCCCAGTGCACAGACCCATGACCTCCTCCTTCCCAGGACTTCCAGTATGACAGCTCTCAAGACAAAATTATCAAGAAAACCAGTAGGCCAAATATTGTGTTATTACAGCTATCAGTCTACTTCCCACCAAGCAGGAATCAGAACTCCTTAGCTTAAAGACATCATTCGTTGGCGTAGTAGCTTTGCAAGCAAATGGTGTAGTTTACACATAATTTCAACAGAAAAAACAAAGCAATACAAAATAATTACCCAAAACATAAAAAAATAAAACAGTAAGCCAAATTATCTACTAAACCACTACCCCCATCAGAAATGCTTCCACGATAGATACCAGATAGCATGAACTACAGTACTAGCGGTCAGGGTGCCAAGCGATTAGTGTTTTCCTTTCACAATTGGCCTGTAAATTGACCTGAAAAAAACAGCACCAAGAATATGTTTAAGTTAGCCTTTGCTTCCTGTCAGCATCGATTTTGTTACCAAAAAAATTCCAGATTAGTAACTGTCCAAAATAACTTTTTTCCTATTCAGGTCATTTCTGTATGTGGTTATCCACACAAAGCTTATGCAATTTACATCCACAAAATATAAAACAAAAGAGTGCTCACATTGTGTAAGTCAATGAAGACGGGAATAATTTTGTCAACAGACACAAAGGTTTAATGCCAACTTCTTTTTCCCTTTCTTTTTGTGAACACACTGTTGCAAAAAGAAAAAGGGAACTAAAATGGATTTAGAAATACGTTGACCAGTTAGATGAAATCAACACTTGTTTCATGACTATGTGTAAGCTAAGTGAAAGATGTAGAAAGAGAACTTGGGAGACGGTGAGACAAGGGGCCAAAAGCCAACTCTCACAACATGCTGCTCCCTAATTTCCCATCTGGCTCTTCCAGAAATGTAATGTAGCAGTTTTATACATTATATAAAGCACAATAAACTTAAATCATAATGAAAATACCCTCCTTTTTTCTACAAGGATCTCCATTGTGTCTGCGTACCAACTGCACCCTGTTAATCTTACCTTCAGAGCACCACAAAGCTCAACAGTATCTGCATCGTCTACCACAGTTATTCGGAAGTTGGGAGTCTGCAGGAGTTCTTTGAAGAGAAGGCCATTTTCCAAGATTTTGCTGCCTGTTGAAAAAAAGAAAGGAAGGCTAAAAAATGAGTAATATATCTGGGTGTTATTTAGCCTTTCCTGTGCAAGCCAAAATACTTATAAGCAGAGATAAGCTTGCTCTATCTTCATCCTAAACAGACTCCTGTTTTAAGTGACGAAGGACAGGTCTACACCGCACTTAAAAGCTCTGCACTGAGTTACTCTGGCCTTTGTAATACGTTGTCTGCCCAGCAACAGATTCTAAATAACAATCCCATCAATTTTCTCTACTCTCTCTGGTTTTGATCATTCTCTTTAAAAAGAAGAGTTAATAATAAAACAAAGGTGAATTAAAAATATAGGAGGTGCAATTCTTGCAATTATTTTAAGGCTTGCATTCCAGAAAAACACCTACTGCTAAAGGCATGTCAAGGATGTTTTATTAATTTGAGCATGCTGCCACTGACAAATGTTTCAAAGCACTAAGAGGTAATTCAACCATTCAAAAAGAAGTTCAATGCAAAAGCTGTTAATGAGAGGTTACAAAGCTAAAAATGCACAAAACTGTAAAAATTAACACTGAAAAAATAACATGAACTCTGTGCTATTATGTATGACTACCTGTATGCCTATACACACACATATGCCTATCTAGACATTGTGAAATCCAAGACTAGGCACATCTTTGTGCTGCAAAAGCATGCAGACATCAACACAGAACTAAAACCATGTCTAGCTTTTGGGGGAACTAATTGAGAAATTAAAATAAGTTATTGATACCTCTTAAAAAAACCAAAACACAACCACTCAAACATACATAAAGGTGCCATCTGTGATCATAACACCTGGGCTGGAGTACAGAATATACCATCATTTATCCACATAAAGCCATGCAGACCCAAGCAAAATCTTAAGCACAGAAATAAAATAAAGCAGTTTGTTATGTGGAGGGTGATAAAAAGCATGTTTGGTATTTCAACTGCTAAGGTCACAACCTTAATAAGACTAGGTAAAATTGCACTCCTTCCTCTCTCTCTATTGCCAGTATTGTCCTAGTACTTTTGGAAGTGTAAACATTCTAGGAAATTCAACATTAAAAATACGAAGAACCCAACAGTTCCTGATAACAGCCAGCTAATGTTGAAAATGATAACATTTGAGCTGTTTGGTGTGAAACTGTGAGGGAGGAGCACGTTTTAAACATTCTTATTACTTGGAACAGTACCTATTGTGGTTTCACAAAATTTCTCTGCTGCCACCTCATTGGCAATGTTAGCTCCCATCAGCACACTGATGTCTATTCCCATCTTCTCTCGAATAATGTCAGAGATCAGCTTGAGTCCCTCTGGGCCTTCATCTATTCCCTGCGGCCAACATTAAACGAAATTACTAAAAAGTCATTCATCACACACAGTAGAGAAGAAAGCACATCACAATTAGTCTTGTCCACGGGTGAGAAGGGCAACAAGGCCTACTCAGATAGAGGCTAAAGTTGACAGACTTGCTACCGGTGAAACTTCTGCCAGTGTTGTGACTTCTCCAACCTATCTTCTTTTCATATGAGGTAGCACATTAAGAATTAGGACTAAACTTTAGATAATGGTAACAGTTTTTATTCCATGCGCATAGACCTGATTCTAAGAAGTGCTGAATATTCAACTTTGTTAGTTCAGAATCTCAGCTGCTTATTATCAGGGTATGCTTACTAAAACCAAGGAAGCATCACCAATCCATCAGTTGTGAACCAGGCCTGCACTTGGGTTTGAAATTGCACCAAAACTCACCAAGTGACATCCCAATAACTTGTTTTGTGAAGAGGTGTCTGAACTGAAATATCAGACAGATTCCCTTGTGTATAATACCAACAACAGTTTACTAGTAAAAACCCGGTTTAATAATTTTCAATATTACTACGAATGGAACAGTCGTTCACACATATGTAGAAAGCTGAACAACTGAGAACAATTTAACTTCGAAGGATATTTTTAATCTGTATTTATAATGCACTCTTTATAAAAAGCAGAAAAGTAGGGGCAGAAATAGGTCCTTAGAAAAGATCACCCCAGAGATTAATGCTGCAATGGAGAAGAGAGCTGGTACCCTGAACCAGGAAATCCGAATGAGCCCACTTTCTTCTCACAAACCCCTCTTCTCCTCACCTGCTAAATACAGGCTCCTTTTGAGTTTTTAAAACAGAGGCATGGCAGACAAGCTACTGAAATGGTCTCTCTTTCCCACAGTATACCACCTTTCATACAGTACTGTTTTTTAATGTTGAGGATTTGGTACTTTCAGGGATTGGTAATTCTGAATTATGATTTAAAGGCAAAAAGGCAGTGTGATGCTCTACTTCTTCCAGATACACTGGTATGGTGCCAGTAGTGACATTTCAGGCAGGCATTACTTTGCATGTCCACAGATCAGAGATGCTATTCCTTAAATAACATGGTGCAATCAAGAGACATGCAGAAATGCCTGTACAAAACCAGCCAATCAAACCAGTGCTTGCATTTCTGCATTATTTTTCAGTCTGTATCACTTAATGCACAGCTCTGCTTTCTCATCTTTAATGAGTCATACAGGAAGAACCTGAAAGCAAGCACACACATACATGTTGTATTTTTCCCCTCACAGCGTCAAAAACATCCCCACAAAACAACTGTAAGGCCCCTCCTCCTAAGCAGGCAATTAATAAACAGAAAAGCATGCACACATTGGGAACAAGTCCAGAAATGTGAATACGTACACAACAGTTATTCATCCAAGTGAAAGGAGATTGGAGAGGCTTAGGTGCCAAAATCAGCTCTGCTATGAAACAGGTGCAACTTCTGACAAAGTCAAGGAGAGCTGCACCTGTTTCTTGTACAGTTAAATCCAATACTGAATGATAGATGACAGGAGAAGAGACAAACACCCCTCCCTCCTCCAAAAACCAAGGCTCCAACATGGGAATTTCCACTGGGGAGCAATGATCCCCAGGCAATGAAAGTCCAATTCTGTGGTCTTATCGCTTGTGTCCTAACATACCTGCCAGAGCAATCCCTGGGGCTCGTATATAGGTAGATAAAAATGTTGAGGCTGCCTGAAGAGTATTTTGAATGACCTCCACCTACCCTGCTTCCTGCGCTCACTGCTGTACTGCATCGTAAGTTGTACATGGTTCCTCCCCCCAAACCCACACAATGATTTGTTAGGTTTTCATAGACGCCAGTGATCAGAACTTATGGAAAGCCACATAGCTGCAAATGTTTCAATGGGAACACGCAGACAAATGTCTTTATTTCCCAAAGACTCAGTTTTATTATCAGACCATAGGCTCTGCTTGAAGATTAGACTGTCAAAAAAAAAAAAGAAAAGAAAAAAAATAGACTGAAAGATGACACGCTGCTAACTTGCCAAGCAATTAAGAAAGCACAGAAACAAGATGTCCCACTAATGGTATTTTTCAGAGCAGAACTGCACTTTAACTGCCGAAATTAACACAAGCCACATTAATAGCACTAGTGTTGAGCCCTTTCTTCTTAATCGACAATTTTAATGATGCACGGTTAGGCGTTTTCAAAAAAGCTAACATGTACTTTGCATTCTCCTGCAAAAAAATGAAGGGGCCTCACACCATTTCTTTCAAAAGACCCCCTACTAATGCAGTGACTCAGCGTGACAGTGGGAAGCTGCCTAATAATCAACTCTGCTTTGCATGGCAGGTGCCGCCATTTTACTTACACTACACTAAGTATGGGCTTTTTTTTGGTTGGGCTTTGTTTGTTTGGGGTTTGGATTTTTTTTTTTTTTTTTTTTTTAAACATAGCCATTAATCAACACTCCATTAAAGCACTGGTAATCAATACCCAGAGTGGTAATCCCAAGGCCCAGACTCGGAATTCAGACATGCGAACATAAATCCTCATTTATTCCACCAATTTCAGTAGAATTATTCCTATCACTAAGGACATGAGAACATAAATCACATTTAGCAAATTAAAGGAGAATAAAGTTTATCTTGAGCTTACAGAAGAAAGAAGTATAAAGCAATAAACTTCAAAGCAATAAACTTAAGGGCATCTAGCATAGTTGTGTGGTTTTGATGCTATGCATTTAGCTCTTTTAACACTGCCTTATTTTATCCTTCTACAATATGAAAAGCTTTTCTACAAAATACAGCAAGTGCACTTGGGAAGCATTACTTTTTCATACATCTCAGCAATATATCACATCAGCACTGACAAAACAATACAGATTTGATGGGCTTAGTTAGCCAAACTGAAGAGACAAGTTTGCAGTAAGTAGTGATGGGCGGGTTGATCTTTTTAAGCACAGATCCATAAATATATCATTTCCCAGAAATGGCAGTAAATAAGGGAATGTGTGCTGAGAAAATGGCCTACTCTCAACTAAGGACACAGCAACAACAAACCAGAATCTTTCAAACTTTGTGGGAATAGCTTATTCTTTGCAACTAAACACACACAGGGCGGGGGAAAGAAAGCTCATCCACATTTAAAAATTCTCCTGCCACCAAAACTACAAACACTCCAATGAACCACTTCCTGCACCTCTGCCTCCTCCTATTTCCTATGCTCGAACTGTCTTTTTGGGCCACGCTGAACAGACTCTCTTGTTGCAACATAATATTTTACGTGAACAAGAGCACTATCCTCTCAGTCACATGAAATTCTCTCAGCAGTTCTTAAAATGATCAACTCAGCGTGTGGGATGTGCATTAACAATCAAAGCATTATGCTCCTGCTCTGTTCTTCATCTAATGATGCATTTGGAAACAACAAATAAAGATTGGAAAGCTTGGTGGTGCAAAACATATTCACTCTCTTTCTTTTTCAGTGTCCTGTGAACAGCCTCATTTTCCTCTTCCTGCAAGCGTTAGCCTAAAATAAAATACCACATAACAATCCACTAATGACCGAGACAAATTCCAATCTTACATCTAGAAAGGTTTAATGGAACAATCAAACGAATAACGCAAAGAGACTTTTCATATCAAAATATCAAGCCATCTTGTTTTAGAAGATTCCATAACACATTCTCAGTTATTAATGCATAGCATTTATTATACCTTTATGAGAGTTATACCGAGCGCTTTCTTGGGTACTCGTCCTGTGATTTCATCGCAGACTTTATGAATGAACTGATGAGGAATGACAAAAACCAGCAAGTCTGCATCCTGTACAGCTTCATTAAGGTTTGGGACAGCAACCTGTGTAGTTATGGGAGAGAAAGGCCATATAACTTCTTCAAATGAACACTACACACAAGTGTTATCTTCCAAGTCAAAGCACATTTTGGTCTTACACTGAATGCTACAAACTACAGTGCTTCATCATTGAAAATAAGCAGTAACATAAAACTTTCCAGAAAAGTAGAAGAATTTAAGCTTTCAAATAAGGTATTTTACGTCTTGAAAGGGGCACCTTTGCAGCCACCAGCATGGTTAGGGCCAAAAAAATTCAAAATGTTCCGCAACATTCAAACAAGCGCTTTGAATAAGAAAATATAAAGTAAGAAGCTGCCTTCTCTTTGACAAAACAAACTCAATTTTTGACAAATCATTGCAAGCAGAAAAGTAGTTTCTTTACTTAGTTCCTTATACACTCAAATTTCTTCTCCAGGCCTCTTACATCTACTAGTTTATATTGTCTTTCTCTGTATTTATACATTTTGTTTACCCTTTAAGAAGGTGACCTACTTTGAAGTCACTTGCCAGACTCCACTTTTCCTAACACTTGATGACCACCTTAAAATGACACTCAGGTTTAAAACGTAATAAAAAGCTCGACCTATTGATAGAGAGAACAAACTTGAATGAGCAGGTAGCGGCCAGCAGAAAGACCACACTTGCTGAAGGCTAGGGAAATGGGATTTTAGCATTAATGTTAAAGAGAAAACCACAACGCATGGCAATTCATGTTTTTCCTGCCCAAAATCTTTACTGAATTGTCAGCTGCTGCAGCCTCTTCATATAATGTTCTTGGGGCAAGAGTCACCACCTGCCCACCGACCATCACATTACACCAACACAGAACAGATGCGGAGTCCCACTGTTCTGCCCTGGCAACGCTCCATCTAACAGGCTGATCTGACTGCACACAGTTGAAATGCAACTGAGAACCACACAAACTGCAAATGGCTTGCGGTTTGCTTGAGAAATACTCTAGTTCTCATCTTGTAATACTTTCTAAGAGTTTCAGAGTACGTGAAATCCCTTCAATTCTCACTGACCATGCAGCTCTCTTCTAAAGTTGAGGCCAAATTTATTTTTTTAAGGGCTATGGTCAGAACTGTTAATCTTGCCCTTGGTTTCACATTTGCTTCCCTATACAGAAGCTGAACTAACATAAAGATAATACTGAGACTGAAAAAAAAAAAAAGTACAGTGTGTTGGATTTACCTACCTGCATAATTTTGCTTGCTCAAATCTCTGATCTCATCAGTAAAACAGCATACAGTCTGAAATATTATAAACCCTAATGGCATTAACAAACCAAATGTCTACATTCATTCACAGCATGCGCAATATTCCCTCTGCTCCGTAACTACAATTTAGCTTCTGAGCCTTACCACATTATCTGGCAGCTTGTATCCAGGGAGATATTTTACATTTTCATGTTCATTATTTATGATATCTGTCAGTTTTCTCCCATTAATATTCTCCTCGAAGACCCACATCTTCACTGTGGAAGCAAACTTTTGCAATTTTTTGACATTATTGCCTATTATTTTGGCAACCGCAGAACCCCTGCATGAAAGAAAACAAAAATATTCTTAAAAGTTATTATTTTGCTCTAGAAGGAGGAGTTTGTCTTTAAAATAAACAGAAATTCACAGGTTATTGGACCAGTTACTATGTGGCATTTTTGATCTAGTAAAACAAGTGGAAAAATACACCAGTCATTCACACCTGCTGCTTTCTCCCAAATATATCCAGAGTAAGCTGGATCGAAGCGTTTTCTGAAAACCTCCTTACTTATTTTGTCTGCTTATTGGCTATCCAGTCAGAGTTTGGGTTACTGTATTTCCACAAATCAAATGGATTATATCTTCAAAGCAGTGGGAAGAGTGACATACTCAATTTTTAAAAATGGATCATTTTCGCCTTTAAGAAAGAGGAAGCTTTCTTTGCTAAGATGAATGACCCATCAATTGCTGTACAATACTGATAGGCATTTAAAGCCAAGAAGCATTTATATCTTGTGTAATTTATAAGCTTTATGGTTATGCTGCCAACCTCACAGAATTCAACTGTTGCAACGGCATCCTCTGAATTTGCAGGCAGACAATTCCGTTACCGTTAGCCTCATTTTCTCCTCAAGAACAGCACACAGTGAAACCTGTAGGACGGCGATCAATTTTACTCCTCAAATCTCTAAGCAACAATGACATTAATCAGAACTACTGAAGTTACATACAAGGGGAACAAACACAACCTTCCCTTCCGTTCCTAGCCTGAACACTATATGGAAGAAAAAGATGCGATTTTATAAAACCTGTTAACCTAACTTCCTTTCCTGGGACAAGAAGGTAGCTTCATAAATACTGATAACCTACTAAGCAAATAAAAAGAAATAAACTAGAAAGATGCATAAAAATACAGAGTCACTGATCTGAGGCTTGCATGTGTGCCTGTGTGGAAACAGCACACTTTATTAGGAGGTAAGAACACTTTAAATTTTCAAATCTAGTTATACACATACACTCCCCTAAATTTATTATAGACATTGCTTGTAACAAACTCATAGCTGGCAACTAAATGAAATAGATTCATTCTGCTCCAAGAGCTTTTAATATGGCACAACTCATTGTGCTATATGAAAGATGTGTGCTACCACAGGCCTAAGGTCACTTTCTAAGTAGCGGCAGAAAAATTTACAGTATCCTAAGTAGACCTTCTTCAGTTAAACCATAAAACTGTAAGTCTTTTAAGACTGGAATGTATTTCTCCAAGAACACTTCACATACTAGAAATTCCCCTCAGTTCAGGAGGTGGCACAGAAGCCGCAATTGTCAGCCATCTCTTCTCAAGCTCATATTCCAGATCTTCATGCACAGAGAGTGGTTTCCGCTGCAACGGTAGACAACTTACCAGGTCAATCCCCAAATTTCAGATCCACACAAACAGCATGAATCACATTCAACACAACACAGGTATGTGTTCCTCAGAAAGGGCTTTGAGTCCCTTGAACAAAAGCACATTTACTACTGTAGATTTATTACAAAGTCGGGATCCTGGCAAATCACTGTCTTCAGTTTTGAATTTCACTATACATTCTGTGTGCTTAGTGTTGATACCGAAAGACAGAAATAACTGAATCAGCAACTGTCCAACTGGGATTTTCAAACAGTTCGCCAGCATAAAGTTTGGCAGCATGTACTACTTGAGAGAGACATTAATTCCATTACTATTTAACACTTACATGCCTTAGCTGTCTTTTTTCTCAGCCTTTGAATGTAGTATTAAAAAAGTAAAGATTTGCCTGGTCTTAGTTCCTGAATTCAAGAAGATTCTCCTGATTGGCTTCTCTGGTTCCTCATTTCCTCTTACGTCGCAACATCTGTTGTACGACTGATTTAAGCAAGGTCAAATAACTGACACTGAGTTTAAGACTGCTCTGTGCACGGTGAAATACCAGCTCCCCACACCTGTTAATCCAACAAGCAAAGCTATATTCTCTTCTGTGCCCTAATACTCCTCAGTGTGTACTCTGAAATAACTTACTGGAATGTCTGGCTCGTCTTGTATACTCCTGACACATCACAAGGCAAAGGAATGGGAATTCTTGCCAATTTATTCCTAGCAATAACAGTTCTAGTATGAGCTAAGTTGCAAGACTTGGTGCCTGCAGCAGCTCAGTTACCACAGTGAAAGATTCCCTCACAGAGCTTAACCCTGACGTGCTCCAAGGGATGGTTAATGCTATTCAAGTAATACAAGGTAGTTGCACACCAAACACCAGTTCTCTTCCTTGCGATGAGTATCAAAGCCCAAACACAATCACAGACACTTATTTAACATTTCTGAAGAACTGTATTTGACACTTAGCGAGCAAGACCACTCACTTTGTCTCCTGCTTCACTTGGTCTGCTTTCCCCTCATTACTTTAAAAGTAAAGCACAAACCCCAGAAACTCCTAAACTTGCCCTGATACCAGCATCAGTGGAGGTCACAATATGCAAGTACAAATAAAATCATTAACTCTAGCTCTACCACTTGTCCCTGTAAAATCACCTCAGTTAAGCCACAAGTTTTATTCTCATTTTTCTGCAGCAAGTTCCTAGCCATATGAACCCCTCTGTCCCAGTAACTTCCCATCTCTTCCCAAACTCTAGAGTTTCAGTTCAAATTGGGCAACCAGATTAATTAACAACTGGTTCTAGCAAAACAGACAGGGATAAATTCTGGCCATGCACACCTTGTTAACCCGTCCTGGAAGTGTTATCAGAAGAGCAGGCTACAGTACACATCCGAGGCAGCGTTTGCAGCATTTTAACTGAATCTAGGCACTGTCCTTGAACCCTGAGGCTCCACAGCATATTCCCAAGGTGTACTCTCTTCACATTCAAGAAAGCTTATTTTATCCCCTATCTTGAAGATCCAAATACACTCACTTATCCACCAGCTGAGCAACCCTAAATGGGCAAGGCCAGCAAAAAGCATAGCTCCTGCTCTTCAGTGCCTGGTGAGCCACCTGTTCGGTCCCATGATCGTCCATCAGCTGCCGAGTGACCCCTGCCAAACCAACTTCATTGTTAAGGCGACCTTCCCCTAGCAAACCGACCAAACAAGTCTGACTGGAAGTAGTTTATCATCCAAGGTGACTGGCTCAATTCCTTCTAAATGGTCACTGTCGTGCCAAGCTCCTTCAGTGGTTTTGTTTTCGTCCCAGATATAGGTTAAAGGGCTGTGAGAAGGGAAAGACGTTCGTACAGTTACTTGTGGGACAGAATCGTCTCACACAGAACCCCAGAACCCCACAGCCTCTGAAATGCTAAAGATGCCAAACCCCACTCAATTCAACTACTTACATGCTTACGATTTAGGCAACACCAGTCGCACGTTCCTGTAACTAAGGCTTTAAAAATATATAACCCCAAAATATCAATACAAAGATGATTCTAAATGCTTCAATTTATTTCCATTTACCTGCTTTTGGGCATTAAATGCTTCTCCTTTAGGATCCCAGGCCCCAGTTCAAAAAGGCACTTACAGGCACACAATTCAAATTAAGTCCTATTTAGTTCAATGGTTGCATATATTATTGAATCACAGTGCTCTTTGCAGTCAGGGTTTGGTGTCTGTCATCCCTTGGACTTTGAGGAATAAATCACCTACCTCTCCAAGAACTATCGTTTTCAGAAACATTTGGGGGGGCGGGGAGATGGGAGAGCTGTTGCACATCAAAACATTTGCAATTTCATATTTGATTACTTTGGTTTCTGCTTTCCTGCCACAAAAAAAAACCCTGCCTCACTGCTATCATATGAAATAAGCTATCAGTTATTTGAATACATTTATCCCCAAAAGAAAGAAAAAAGATGATGCCTGCTAACAGCATTATGTCTTTCTCTCAGTGTCACAGATATGGGCATTTTGCCACCCAAATATCCATCCCATTAGGCAGGAGTTTTTCTTGTTATTAAACTGATGCAATGAGGTGAAAACAAAATATTTATGCACGTGGTTATTGCTAGTAGGTAATACCTACAAATCCTTTTGCTTCTGCAAGTGTGCTTCACGGTGCATCAAATATAAAAGCAGTCAAACTTCCTGTAAAACTTTTTTGCTAGATTTCAAGTATGGAAGAACGGCAACAATACTCCTAAAAGACAGATAGGTTTAACTGCATCATTTGCTTCTGATATATACTGCAATGCACAGTATCTCCCTGTTCATCTTACAAGCTAGTGCAAGGAAAGCGAGAGATGCCGCACTGAAATGTCAGCCATTCCCTCAACAAGCCATTGCAAGGAAAAACACAACTTGGCAGTTGCTGATATTTTTAACTATGCAAAACAGCAGCAAAAGCCAATTGCACAGAGGGGGCAGAGAGTGGGCAACAAGTCTAAGATGACCTTGAGAAAAGACTGGTAACTTTTGTTTAATAAAATAAAGTACCTTGCTCTACACCAAACTCCCCTGAGTTTAGATTCAATGGCTTAAAAAACAATGTTATCAGAAATAACATATGCTTAGCATTAGTAATCAAGTGACAAACTGTGAAGATAATCACAGTGTATTACATTAATGTAACTTACTCGTTGTAAATAGGGACTCGGGGTAAGAAAAGTGACCAAGAATGGCAGAGAAACTGAAGCAGGGAGACAAAGAATTATGAATGTGATACTTCTCTTGGAGAACGATTAGCAAATCTATTGCTTTCAGTGGACACAACAGTAAATTTATTTAAATCTAATTATAAACTGGAGATAGACCCAGCAATAAAACCTTGTCTCAAGCCTTCAGTGTGCCTCAGCATAATCAATTTGAAAAAGAAAAGGTATTTCAAATAACCTAGCTTCTCAGAGCTCTTCCTTGAACTTCCTTGGTAAACAGCTAACATGGCAAACGCCCAACACCACTTCGGAAAGAAGCGGACTTGTTACAAAGCCCTACAGCCGGCGTTTAGATAGCAATGACCTCCTGAAAAAAAAATTTAAAAAACGTTCAGCATCTTTATTGTCTACGTCACCTGACATCGGACAAACCACACAACAAAGACCAGGTTAAAAATATCCTAAAATAACTTCTTCACAGAACAAACCGGTGCCTACAAGCACGGCAAAACAGGGCGCTGGATTCTACCGCTTCTTCCCC
>NW_009624578.1:3968-13066 GCF_000690535.1 Cariama cristata | reverse complement strand
TGGTTTGGTTGTTGGGCTTTTTTTTTTGAACTTTAACTTAAAACAACAGAAAAAACCTAGGAAGTATGTAAGAAATAACAGTGAACTGTAGGAAAAAATGGTTTTAAAAAATAGTTGTCTTTTGGGTCAGGTGCGTTCTTCAGATGTGTCATGGTCTGACACCAGAAGGACTCTACGCAAAGATCATCGATGGGAATCTGGCTCCTTGCTAGAAAGAGAAGAGAAAGAGAAGCTCTTTAATGAACACATTGAAGCACTTACCAAAAAGAAGAGGGAACACTTTAGACAACTTCTGGATGAAACTTCTGCGGTAAGAGCTGTATATATTCAAACTTCAAATCTTTGCCAGCCCATTGTGATTTATCTTTTTCTGTTTTTCTGTCACACGATCTGATTTATTTGGTTTTACTTCCAGAGCCCCTTTCCTTCAGCACTATCTTTTCTTCTTCATAACAAAATTTGTGTATTGTGTTTCCCTACCTGTTTATCTTGAGTGTTATTTTGGTTTAACATACAGTTCATTTACATTAAACTTCTAATCAGTGATCTTTTCTATCTCCTGCAGGATGTTACATTTCCTCAACACTGAGTTATTTGATATTCTTTACTATATGGCATCTTGCTCTTTCAGATACCCAGTGTGTTTCTCTTAATGAATATCAGTGTATAATCTTACCAAGCTCATCTGTTTTGATGTTCCCCTGCTTTATCTTGTGCTACTGAATCTGAACTTCTATTCTGTTTAATGCTATGGAAATCTATCACCTATTCTGTGTATTGTGGGGTTTTAGTGAATCTTACTCTTTTTTAGTTATGTGCCAACTTCAGTCAGCTTTCTTTTAACCCGAAAGTTTTTACCTAATTTTTTAATACATTAGTTAAAAGTGCTTAGAACATTAGGCGGATTTTTGATGTGATAGAATAAAATGACAGACATGTAACTCTGAAGCAAGTTTTCTGTAGGTAGTTTTTAACAACACATTCATATACATAAATATGTACTAGAAAAAGACTTTGGGGTTTAAGTTATATTTGTGAGGACTTTGATCTGAAAATGCCATCTCATAATACTAAAGGAAAGTAAATCTATAAAATTAACTAATTAAAAATACAAATGTAGTAGTATCAAAACCCAACACTTAAAAATACAGCAACAGCTTTGTCAGTGGATTTGAGAGATATTTAGAAGCTTCAGATATAGTAATATTTACATTCTGTATTCTTAGAATCTAATTTTATTTTATTTTGTTTCTTTCGAAAGATAACTTTAACATCAACGTGGAAAGAAGTGAAAAAAATCATTAAAGAAGATCCAAGGTGCATTAAATTTTCTTCAAGTGACAGGGTAAGCGGTTTGCATCACTTTCACTATAGTGCAGGATACAGAGAAAGTAAGTTAATGGCTGTTGAAGTGGTTTCTGCTTTATGTGGACAGAAGTAGTATTGTTTAAGTAAGATTTTTTTTTTAAAATTAAAAGTGTAAAGATAAGGAAAAATATAATTAACATGTAATTATTGCTTATGTTCAGTATGTTAAGTTGCATGAAGTGCTTAGTCTACATTATGTTTTAAACTTACCTTTTCAGAAAAAACAAAGGGAGTTTGAGGAATACATTAGAGACAAATACATTACTGCCAAAGCTGACTTCCGAACACTATTGAAAGAGACCAAATTTATAACATACAGGTATGTAGAATAATGTCAACAAAGGACTAATCTTCTTACTGTGCTTTTCCATATAAATGGCAAGAAACTGATGTCTGGTTTTTTTCTCCCAACATAAGTGGATGTCTAAGTTACACTTTTACAACCTTTCCTAACTGGTCAAAAAAACCCAACTCTGCAGCAGCTAGAGATCTTTTTGCTTTATTTTGACATTGCTGCTGCTGACTAACAAGTAAGGAAAATCAAACCAACACAGGTGTGAGGTTCTCTTTGGCTTCAAAATAGTATTCTGTGAATGGTCATCTGAGCTGTCAGGCATTAAATTCATTTTGTGGTGAGGGCCATCTTTAATGTTTGTATTAGTCCTTGGTTTAGACTCAGGAGGGATCAGTGCTGAAGTGAGGACTCTGTTTCAGGACTTTGGAGTAGACAGCAAAGAAATACTGGCTCCACTGAAACTTTATTAAAAATCCATAAATAATTTGCCTGGTTTCTGTGGGAGGATGTAATTTTTTTTTACAGGTGGGTAGATTTAGAAAGCAGTTGACTTTTTCACTCAGTTTCAGGGGATGGTAAGGCTGATACAGAAACTTGGGTATGGACCAAAACAAGTCTCCTATCAGAAACACAAGTTCACTTAAAAAGGAGAAAATAAAGTTAAGTTCTGTGGGTCCTAACGAACCGCATGATTACTTTGAGGTCAGCACTGTAGTGTATTGGAGTTCTGGTTTCAGGTGGTGCTGCTGTCCGTGAGCTGAATGGCGGTGCTCTAAGCCGGTGCTGTGGACACAGTTAATCAGTCAAGCTGGACTATAGCTGGAACTTCCACATCCAAATTCTAATCGTTTGCCTTATTTAGATGCTGAATTTAAAACTGATTTTTTTTTTTTTGGTCCCCTCTAGGTTTTAGCATTTGTATAGCTCATGTAGTGCTGTACAAGGCCGTTGCGGCCAGACACGAGTCTTCCATGGTGCTTAATTAAAGTAGCACAAATGTAGGCAACAAGCCTTTATTTCCTGTGCATAGAGTACTGTTGATGTGCTTAATCCTGACCTAAAGTGGCATCTTTCTAGCTAGGAAGATACCCAGGTCTCTGCACCCTTTCCCTGCTTTGCCTTTCCATTGACTCTACCTGTGCTTTCTTATGGTGAGGGCAGCTTCTCTGAGCTCATAGCAGCCACCACCGGGAGCAGGGTGGGTTCCCAGGGCATTCTGTGCATCCCAGACCACTCTTGGGTGTCAATTCTTACACTTGCTTTCAGATCCAAAAAGTTGATCCAGGAGTCAGATCAGCACCTGAAGGATGTAGAGAAGATACTACAAAACGACAAGCGATATCTGGTACTTGACTGTGTACCGGAAGAGAGACGCAAACTCATTGTGTCCTACGTAGATGACCTGGACCGTCGAGGCCCGCCTCCACCACCCACAGCTTCAGAGCCTACAAGACGAACAACAAAATAATTATGAAATACTCTTAAGTCAAGGGTATCTGTTAAATCAAAAAGCTTGCATGAGCCATCTGTCAGGTTTATACATATACATTACCGTGAGTATATTGAAAAACCATCTAAGGAGCAGAGGAAGAAGCAGCATTTGTGAACATAAAATGGTCTCTGGGGAGGAAAAAAACCAACAACAAAAAACCCACGTTAAAGGTATTTATGAGTTTCTTTGGAGCATGACTGTCAAAAATCCGAACATGTGGGCTGTGTTTGGTAACTTCGAATCTCAGAGCAATGCAGTATCTGTATATGAGGTGTGGGCATCTGATATTTGGAGGCACTCTTCTAAGCAGTGTTATGCACGTGAGTCTTAAGGATGATCATGCTTGTGGTTTGAACTTGCACTATGTGTGTGCCACCAGCTTCCTAATGGTTACCCACAGCCCCTGGCTGAGGAGGTGAAATGCTGTGTAATAGCTTAAATTATTGATTACTGAAGACCGTGTTCTGGAAACACAAGGCCCAATTCTCTGTTTGCTTTCACCCTTGTAAATGGAACTGAATCCATTAAAGCCAGAGTTAGAACTGAGAGGGGAGAATTAGGACTAAGAGACCAAATTAAATTTGTTCACAGGTCTGCTTTGTTCCTTACCCTATCCATGAATTAGAAGCAAAATCAGGTTGCTCTGCCCAAGTGAGGATTTGTCTAATAATTTTTACTGGAAGTTGGAAACATTTGGTAAATAACAGTGGTTACTGGAGCAGAACAGGACGGTTGTATAAACACATTTTTATTTACGATAAAGTGATCTTTACATACTTCTGGATTAGACTGTGGATTTCCCCTCTGGGCAATTCTTGTAAACTATACTCCTGTTTTGAATGTTAAACTTGTGTTTCTAAAGTTTAATTTTGAAATGTTGGGATTGTTCAGTTTATGTATTTGAACTACAATAAACCAACCCTTTTTATATATGGATTGTACAGGCCTAATACCGATTTTTGTTGGATTCTATTGGACTTGTGAATTTATGAGTAAAACAAACGACTGAAGTCATATCGCCTAAATTCTTGGCTGTGTTTGGCAAAAACAGTACCTGTGGCACTGTGCAACATCGGACTAAACTTCAGCAGCAGTGTTCAGGTGAGCATACGTGCAATGGGGTGCCAAGCAAAATTATTTTCTAGTTTAGTTCTTTAGTCTTTTACTTAAATGTGAGATGGTAGGGATGATGGTATCAAAAGTATTTCCTTCTGTTTCTTCTGTATTTGAATTGGATCTCTTCTGAGTTGAGGGATGAGGAAGGATTGATTCTTCCATGAGAAATTGATTTTTTTTTCAGCAGTTACTGTTTTGGTGGCTAGCCATTGGGACTTGCAGTTTGAGTACCAGGATGACATGTTGTTGACAAAAGATTTAGACAGCTTGGAAGGGATTTGTACTGCTGACATCTGAAACATGGTGCTTGTAGGAAGAACGTACTCCCTAAATTCAGAGCAAGCATCCCTCCTCTCTCTTAGTGCCTGCTTGCTCCGTCAGCGTGGCGGTACCCAAGCCATCGGAGACCAACGTCTGGCAATGCCTTTGCTGGGAGTGGAAGTGGAGTAAGGAGGATTGTAGCTTGCCTAAGGCAAAAAATGTTAGACCCTGCGGGAAGTATCATTCCCACCTGGAAAGTACAGCCATTAAACTCTGACTGTATGCTTGCCGGGGGAGCAGGGGCAGCTGCGGTGTGGTCTGCAAGGGCTGTGAGGAGCCCTGGCTGCCCGTACTCTGCAGGCAGGGTGGGGACAGCAGAGCTGCCCACCATTGCACAGTCACTGTCGGACCTGGGGAAATCGCATCCTGTGGCTGCTGCCTGTAAACTTGTCCTAGCAAGTCAGACCCTCAGCAGTTTTGTTAATTTTTAACACATTTATGTTGTATTTGAATGTCAGACATCATAAGCATTTTGGATTGCCAACTGCAGGCAGGCAGGTGTCACATTTATTTGTTCCCATCTGAGAACAGGAGTGGGGGACACAAGAGGGTTGTGAGGAACTGGCACAGGAACATGGTACCAGGTGAGCAGGAACAGTTTTGTCAAGGATAAAACGTCAGAAGGTTTTTGCTGTGTTAGCAGCAATTCAGAAAAACAGTGTGGGTTTAGTGAGCTGCCCTGAGGTGGGCCTGTCCTTTGTGGGCTCGTGCTGGCACGGGGGACAGCCATTGCCCTGACCAGCGGATGCCGTGCACTGGGGCTGTGTGAGGTGCCTGAAGCAAACCCCACCGGAACAGTTTTGTCAAGGATAAAACGTCAGAAGGTTTTTGCTGTGTTAGCAGCAATTCAGAAAAACAGTGTGGGTTTAGTGAGCTGCCCTGAGGTGGGCCTGTCCTTTGTGGGCTCGTGCTGGCACGGGGGACAGCCATTGCCCTGACCAGCGGATGCCGTGCACTGGGGCTGTGTGAGGTGCCTGAAGCAACCCCCACCGCTGCAAGCAGTGGCTCCGTGGGGGTGACCAGGGGCAGCAGGGGGGACCCAGCAGCGTCCACCCTGCTCTGCCATGTGTGCCTGTGCCGACAGCCCTGGTGCGGCCCCGGCCGTGCTTTGACCACCGCAGGTCGCGGACTGTGCGTGCTGTGGGGATCCCTCAGTACCCTTCTCAGGTCAAACCGCTGCAGCTTCTCCCAAGGACCCTTTGCCAGCCCAGCGCTGGCTGAGCCGCTGCACATCGCCGCCTCCTGCGCTGCGTGCCCGCACCCTGACCTCGTCCCTGTGCCCACAGTAACGCGTTACGAGCCGCCTGCCATCGTCCCCTGGTTGGTTTGAGCATACGTATTTTCCCTGCCCTTGTTAATTTGCCACCAGCATTATTGTGACTTTTATTTCCTGGCCACTTTTGCTGCATTTCCTTAATGTTGCATTTGTAACATACTTGTTTTGCTTGTTTTAAAAGCCAGGTTTCCCATGGTTAGTTTCTGTGCTTCTCTGGCAATCACAGTCTTGCCAGCCAGATCCCTATTGGGCAAACAGAACAGCAAGAGTGGTTTTAATTTTAAATTTCTTTAAAATCTTTATTTTTATGAACAAACTGAGAGTCTACTAAGCTGCAGCATGGGAAGGTTTTGGCAGTGAAGGGTCAGGTGGCTCCAGCAGCCAGCGGTGATGCTAACAGACAGGTCAGCTCATTTTGGTGCTCAGCTGCCAACAGCACGGAGTCCTCTGAACCTCCCAGGCGTGGGGTGGGCGCAGGGGGACCGCACAGCCATCCCTGCACCCAGCAGGGCCCATCTGTGCCCACCAGCCTGCGTGGTGCCCTCGTGTCTCCTCAAGCGCCCTCTGGGCAATGACACCGTGTCAGTGCCCGTGGAAGGTGCCCAGAGTAAGGCACTGGTGGTGGGAATTGTGGCAACGCACCCGCCCACTGTGAGAGCAGGATATAGCCCCGCTCTGCCAGTAAATGAATTTCTTCTCGCTCAGCTTAGGGCATCCCTGCAGGAAGCCATGCATTTTTTATGGCTGTTTTAAAATATGGTTAACTTGTTCATTAAATGAATAAGATTGATATTAATTTTAATTTATCTTGTTTATGGAGACCAGGTGTTCATTAACATTTATTTATCTGCTTATTCTGTGGATAAAGCAATTATGCTTAATGTACTGAGCCCCTGGTGGGGGGGTGCTGCCGCCACAGCTGCAGCAATGCTGCTGGAGGACATGCTGGTGATGCACGACATTACAGAGCTGGGCCCCTGCCCCTGCAGCAGCTCGGGCACAGTCCCCTACGTCCCCCATGTCCCCCAGCAGCAGGGACAGTCTGTGGGCTCCTCATCCAGAGAGAAGGTTGGGTATAAGGGATGCTGACAACTTTCCTGGCACCTTTCCCGTTGCAGCCCAGCAGCTCCCCCGGCCTGGCCCTGCTGTCGGGCTGGTGCTGTGGCTGAACACTCACAGCAGGCTCGTGCGGCAGGAGTTAAATCTAAACAAGCTTAGGAAAGGGAAAGAAACTCAAATTTTGAAAAGCCAGACTCATTTTTGGGGTAAGGAGCTGCAGTCTGTCACCAGCAGGAGGGCAAGTCCCAGTCTTGTGGTTCAGTTACTTTTGGGGCTGTGTCACTGTTTCTGGCTGCTGAACAGAGACCCAGCACTGCTTGACAGTTTCTTCAGTTTCCTGCGTCGGGACCCAGTCCTGAACCCAAGGCTTCCTGAGGGATCTCAGCTGGTCTTGCAAACAGCAGTAAACGGGGCCCCGTAACCCTGCTCCTTCCCCAGATGAGGTGATGGGCTGGTAGCACCAGGGGTCCCTTGGAGGCTGCTGCCCCTCCAGGGCTGTGCCACCTGCATCCCACCGTTCCTGGGGACATTCCCAGCCACTAGGGACATTCCCAGCTGGTGCCTGCCCCGCCCTGGGATGCGGTGCCCGATGTCCTTAAGGGCAGCCAGGCCACCAGCTCTGTAACCCCACTGTAACCCCCACTTTCAGCTGCGCCCACAGAAGCGATAAACCATGGGAGGACACCCGACTCCTGCTATCGCTTTCAATGGTAAGCAGGTACCAACTCGGCAGCGCTATTCCTTGTTACTTTCTTCACGTTCATTCCACAAGCTTTAGAAATAAATTATTTTTCCTGTGTGTGACGTGTGGCTGCCGTGCACGCTGGGTGAGCGACACCTTCATGACGGCGTTTTTGCCCTCATATCCCGCTGAAGCCAAACTGTGCTTGGGTGCCTGGCCTGGAAGAAACTGAGGTGTGTGGGAGCAAGCCAGGGATTCACAGCAAAGAAAGCGGTGGTGAAATTGGTCCTTCCAGAAAAGTGGGAAGAAAAGACTATTTATTATGAACTTTGTGATTTTACTTCGATGCCACGGCTCACTGCGCTGTGGGAGGGGGGCTGTCGCTGAGCAATGATTATGGTCAGTGGCTAATGACAGTCACAGAAGTCTAATTTCATCTCATCTTCACTTGTGGAAGCAAGTAAGAACTTCCAGTCTCAAATAATCTGTTTAAAATTTGATTTTGAGCTGATATGCACTCGTTTTCTAATGATACTTCACTGATGTGCCATTGCTTCCTTGGTGCAGGTGTGCCGGCGGCAGACCAGGGCGCTGGGCTGCACAGAGGGGTGAGCGTGGCCGGGGGGGACAGGACGGGACGCGACCCAGTTCAGACATGGCCCCGAGCGGGCTCTGCAGCAACACAGGAGAGAGCCGTGATGGGGAAGGGAGGATGCGTTGGGTGGGACTCTGACACAGGACCTTTTGAGTACTGTCCCAAAGGACTTGAAAGTGCTTGGAGGACGTGGGGGACTCCAGCTGTCGTGAAGAGAAGCATCAGGGATGTGGCTGCAGGACCCTCCCCAGTGCCCCTCACTGGGAGCCCAGCACCTTCGTGCCTTGTGGAGCAACCAGGCTCAGCTTTGATCTCGGCACCTGAAGGGGCAATGCCGCAACCTTTTAACATGCTTGGAAATGACAACTCCACATTTTGGGCATCCCCTCCCACCGCTTGTAACCTCATCGAGAGCAGCACAACCTCAGCCGTGAGCAGTCCTTCCGTGAGCTGAGTCTATAGTGCTCTGCGCATAACTCGTTTTCCACAGAGGTAAACACGAATGTGACTGTTTTAATGTCAAAAGCCTTGCTGGAAATTTTGAAGAGCTCCCTGAGTATCTGGGACTTACCCAGAGGCTCTTTGGAAGAAAATGCTCATGGCGTGGCCCCCACCGCCACCAGCTGCCCTGCTTGGACGTGCACTGCACACCGAGGAGTAAACCCAGGGCTTGAATCCATGCACATTTTAGTAGATTAAGGTCACGCAGTTAATGTGAAGGTAAATGAGTGTCTGTTTGAATAACATTTCCTTGACAGTATAATCCATGCCCTGGAGCTTCTAATTAGGTGTCACTGTTTAAATTCATCATGAAGAACAGTAGAGAATTAGCACACGGACTGCAGGGGAACTGATAGTTCCTTTTAATGGTTTATCAAATAATGAGATTTGTCC
>NW_009624578.1:324-3937 GCF_000690535.1 Cariama cristata | reverse complement strand
TGCTGAAGAGGGTGAGCTGTTGGACACTTCCAGTGATTTACCATCAACAACAGCCCTCCCACGTTCACCCCGTGTGCCCCGTCCCACCCAGTACAGCATGTAGGGCTGGCACGGCACAGCGCAGCACAGGCAGAACGGGTCTTGCCTTTGCTATGCCCATGCTTGCACCGTGCCACACGCAGTGCATCAGACCTTTGCACAGGCCAGGGCAGACAGTAGGGTGATAACTGCTAACCCGCGGCTTACCTGGGCGAGGTGTTCTGCATCGGGTTTATTGTAAAGCCAACTCAGCTATCAGCAGTGATTTCAAAGGGAAAATAAAATCATATTCTTCCTGAAAAGCACTGCAGGACCCACTATTCCCTGTGCCGGGCAGTGGAGGTGAGCCCTGGCCTCAGTCTCTGTGATGGCTCGGAGCTGTTGGCACGGGGTCCAGGCACGGCTCACTGCGGTGGGGAGTCGCCCAACCTGCACTGGAGCAGGAGGGAGCGAGAGGAGCCCCAGCCACCCCATGTCCTCCCTGGCTCCTCCGCAGCACTCCCCAAGTGCTAGGGGGAAAGTTTTTAGTGAAACTGCCCATCCTCATCAGGATTAATTGGCTGTCACTGTCTGTACAGACGCAATGAGGCTACAAGCTCTGCAGCCACGGCGACGCCGGCAATGACCTGCAGCATCTCACACGAGCCCTGGCCGGGGCAGGGAGAAGGGCTCAGCCCCCACCTCGTATCGCTGACCTGCCGGCTTCAGCTGAAACGCTGCTCAAGGCCAGGAGGATGCTAGGATCAGTAAATACAGGTATGTGTATTTATGGCTGAGCCTGTGTGTGCAGCTAAAGCTGTTTGGTTTCTGTGAGATACAATGTTTGATCAGGCTGCTGAGAGTCAGGGCTCAACAATCAACCCAGAGCAGCTCATTTATAGGCATGAGCATTCCCATGCAATCACCCACGATCCATTCCTGCAAACGTCGTGCAAAAGGGAGTCCAGCTCCCATTAGCGAGTGGCTCTGGATTGTGGCACAGACCCTGGATAGATGGATGTGTTCATCTCCTGCCTTGCTCTGCTGAGTCGGCCCCTGATGCCAGGTGGAGTTTTGATGGGGTCTGACTCGCTCCCCCAGCACCGTCACTGGACAGAAGGGTCCAGCGGCTCCATTTTCCAGAGGCCAGGCTGCAGGGCAAGAGTAATAGCTCTTGTCACTCCACATAGCCCTGCTATTGGAGGTATTTAGTGCTGAAGCTGGGCTATGGGGGCTAATATCAGGGATGTGGTAACATTGCTCCCTGCATGAGTGAGCAGGACATCGATTGCGGGCTGTCAGCCAGCAGCCTGCGCCTCAGACACCACGTGCACCGGGCAGTGTCACCCGCATGGCATCAACCAGCACTGCCTGCGCGCTGCCCCTCAGTACAGCATCCCTCGGTACTCGCAAATGCCCCTCTACAGCTGCAGAAAGCATTCGGGATTGCAGCGGGGCAGCTTTCTGCACATGAACATCAAATTATCCACTGCCCCGAGGTCCCATACCCTCAGCAGGGATGCAGAATCCCTGGGGTCTCTGGGACCCCGAGTCGTCCCCCATCAGCACAGACCTGGCAGACAACCTCTGACCAGGGACCTTCTTCAGACACCGTCTGAGTGCCACAGAGCTACCGTCACCCAGCACACGCGAGGCACAACAGCCACTCCACACAAAGACACATTTGGGACAACTTTACTTCTGATACCAGAGTGCAGGCTTTCTTTACAGGAACGAAAAAAACGAACTTTTTTTTTTAGAAAAGGTTAATTTACTCTTGCTATTTTTTTTATCATTTCATTTAAAAGAAAAAAAAAAGTTACTCCTGAAAGCTATCACTTGTAATAAATTTATAAGCCAGTGCACTTTGTTTTTTCCCTTGTGATCACTCCTCTGAAGGCGGCAAGCTCTCTCCGCTGCTGCCCTGCGCAGGCGCCCGAGGCAGGGACGGGGCATCCCAGCAGGTCAGCACCCCGAGGCTCCGTCCCAGGTGCCGGGACACAGCTGGGGGTCCTTGCTGCTGCGCAGCTCCTGGTTTTCCATGCAGTCCCTGTGCTCCTTGAGTAAGCGGCCGTTCTCTTCCTTGTTGGTGTAAGAGCTGGCAGCCCATCGAGGGACAGGCTGGGAATCCTCGTGGTGCCTCGGAGAGAGGCTGTCCCAAGAGAGCACTTGGCCCTTAAGAGTCGTGTAAACGTCCCTGCAAGGATGCAGGGGCTGGTGGGATGCCGCTGCCCCAGCGGAATGGATGCACAGCAGGGTCACCCTTATGAAGCCACTTCTAAAGTGACAGTGTTGAATATTTTTTTTTTTAATTGACTTTATTTATTCATTTGCTTTTTGTTGCAGAAGCTTTTCTTCAGATTGACTGAAAATTCAGTAGTTTTTATTTTATGGAACGGTTGCTCAAGTAAAAGAGGGACCAGAACAAACAATCTTTAGAGCAGAAAAGGGCAGCCGTGCCATGCAAAGAGGAAGAGTTATTGTTTTTATTATTATTGTCATTATTATTATAATGTAGGACCACTGACAGCCTCTCTCTGAAGCAGTCAGGTGCTAACAGCAATATATGGTTGGATTCTTTTTTAGAAGGTTATAAATTAGCAACTTATACTTTATCTTAAAAAAAAATCAAATAAATAATTTTTTAAAAAAAGAGAGAGAGAGAGAGAGAGAGAGAGTCACAACATGCAAGAGCTTACAACAGAACAAGTACAAATGACCAAAGCAAAAGACAAGAAATGCAGAAGAAAAGCCCAAGTTCAATTTGGTTTGCAATCAACACAGTTTGGAAGCATCAGTTATAAAGGTATTTCATATACCAAAAAAGGCACCACAGTATCTACAAAGCCAAATCCTCAGGAGAGTGTCTGTGGGGTGGAGGGGGGAAGGTAGCAGCCTGGCTAGAGCAGACACGTCTTGGTGCGTAGCAGATTCACCCCCCCCTTTAAGCTTGTCCATTGCAAATGTGAACTTTTCCATTTTATGTTTGGTTCTGCTGTTTCTGTTGGTAAAACCACAAAATAATAATAATAAAAAGACCAATGTGAAAAATGGCAAAGGGGACGACAGTCTGATCTTGCAACGTTACAGGTGGAGTATTTCTAGGCTCAAGTTTAAAACAATCACAGCGGGACTGCGGTAACCAGAACTCCCCAAGGGCACACAGCACGTGCCCCGTGCACTCCACGTGCCCCCTCCCCTTCTCCCCAGACGGCTGCTGGCAGCCCACGCTACCCCATCGCCACACGTGCCCATCGGCGGTCAGCTACAGCCACCCCAGTGCCGCCTGGGGACACCAGGATAGCGAAAGCCTAACGCCTCCCCAACCGCCCCACGTTACGTGTAAATAAAGAGAAATCTGGTGTCTGCTGGGTGTGCGCCTGCTGCCCCGGGCACCGGGGGTGCGGGAGCGCTCGCCTCTGCACAACCACTATCTGCAGAGCAATAACTGAACAAAGGAATAGGAAGGAAAAGGGAGAAAAAAAGAAAGAAAGAAAGAAAAGAAACATTTGAAATCTTGTGTTTACTAGTATTCAGTACATGAGATTCCTAAAGAACAACTTGTCCTCCTAGTTAACCTTGTCCTGGAATATAT
>NW_009624578.1:0-293 GCF_000690535.1 Cariama cristata | reverse complement strand
GGTTTTTTGTTCCTGCCACAGCAATGATATTCTCCGAGGGGTGCCAAGCTGTATGCAGGATCTTTTTGCTAAAGTCCAGACTGTCCACGCTAATTTCATCTTTCCTCCGCTTGCCACCCACACAGACCTTGCGAGGCTTGAGGATGGCGCGGGGTTTGCTGTTCTCCCGCGAGGCCTCCAGCGTCACGTCACGCTTGGTGTTGCGGTCGAACATGCGGAAGAAGTTGTTGTAGGAGCCGGTCATGATGACGCTGCCAGGAGGGAGGAAGGACAGGTCACCGCACGCAGCCCCA
>NW_009624577.1:0-1707 GCF_000690535.1 Cariama cristata | reverse complement strand
ACTGGATTTAACTCCATTCACCACCACTTATGTGTGAAAACATACCGTGTCTGTGCTAGTTGCGAAAATACACGTTACTAGACCCTGCCGGGATCAGTGAGGGCTGATAAAAGTGGATGTTTACATATGCAAGTGGAGCACTGCTGCACACATAGATGCCCTGCTGTAAAGAGAGGGGGTGGGTGACTAAAAAATGAAATTGCAGAAGAAAAAACGCTTGGTGAAACTAGTTAGAATTGTTCAAGGCAATGGTGAAAAAAAATTACTATTAACTAGAGCAAAGTTGGAATCTGCAGGGACAGCTGAAGGAGAGAGAAACGGAAGTCTCAGAAAGGATAGACCCAAACCCAGAGACTTTATGATTGAAAAGAGAAGCCATACACAGGAGGATATGGGGTTCTTGGATACGGTTTGGGAGGGCTCTTATTTAAAGCCTGCAAAACATGCAGAAATGGTGAGAAAATCAAGACATCATGTATAAAAATTTGTGTCTTTTAGTTTTAAATGTGTGTTAAGCTAGTTTTGTGGGTTTTTTTTTTTTTTTTTTTTTTTTTTTTTTTTTGGGGGGGGGGGAACCTTGAGAAGCCTGTGTTTCTGTTTGCTTAAATATTGCATGCTCCTAAAGTTTTGAGTTGTGAAATCAGAGTATCTAAAAGGTTTGAGCTCTAGGAAAAAATGTAGTTAGGAGTGTTAGCAGTGGTCCTAGGGTATCTGTGTTACCACTCAATAAAAATGTGATGTGGTAAGAAGGAGAACGCATGCCTAAGAAATGTCCCTGTGAAATAATAAACCTGATTGTTGCTGCAACCTAGTGAGACCAAGGGAAACTCAGAAGAGAAAGGGTGAGAGGAATTTGGGAGGATAAGTTTTTTCACTAAGACTAATTCTTTTCACTATTTCAAGATTACACTTAACTATGACAGATTAAAAAAAAACCAAACATCCCTTCCCCCTGAAAGCAAAAGTACTTAAATTTGTGCTCAATGAAGAGCTGTAGTCATTTCAGGTTTGGGCATTTGGTCTGTGAAGAAAGATCAAGCATTTTCCTTCTGGGTGGAAGGAAACAATGTATGTGGGTGCCATCACATGCAGGAGTGGTTGTCTGGAGCTGGCTCTGGACTCGGCTCTGCAGGCAACCACACTCAGGACAGTGGCAAATGTCCTGGTGGGGGAGCTCTGGCAGAGCGGTGCTACCAGTGGGCATTTTTTCCAAGTTGTGCTTTCTTTAAGGGTTTTGTTTAGAAAGTAACTTAATAGCTTGGTATTTATTGAGTAATGGCAACACAGATATCTGTTCCAGGAAAAGCTCACTGGGATTAACTAAATAATTGGAATGGCAGAAAATGTCGTTTCTTTCTGATTCGGCATCAGAGGACAGTGACTATGCTAAGACTTGGCTTCTGCATTTCTTCCCTCTGATTCTAATGCAAGCCATGCTCTTTCATTTTTCAGCTAGCAGAGAACAACTGAGCAGAGCACGGCATTACTGGGAAGTGCGCAGACATCAGCGGTCCATGGATTTCGGTTCAGTCATGATACTAAACTGACTCACAGCATTTTACAGAAAATTTCAGGATTGGTGTCTGAGGAAGCAAGGAAAGGAGGGCAAGTGTCTCTGAAATAACATCGTGACTTGCGCTGCTGTTCTGTATCCGTATATATCACTATGTAAACTAGTGAAATTACAGTGATAGAAGAGAAAGCCGC
>NW_009624576.1:6500-19704 GCF_000690535.1 Cariama cristata | reverse complement strand
CCGCGAAACTGGGACTTGAGGGACGCGACAGGAAGGGTCATGACGGGGAAACCGGGTACGTGCCTCGATTCCCCTGTGGATCCTGGCAAACCGCAGAACATCCTACCTGCGCCAGCCGTGATGAAATGTGAGGTGTTTCCTCGGGCTGCTTCAAAGCGCCGCCCTTCGCGGGCACCAGCGCTCCGCTGGACGGCGGGAAAGCAGCTCCAGGCGGCCAGAATCGTCGGTTGTGCATAGGAGCGAAGGTTTTTATCCAGGGGCAAATTGCACCGCTGTACTTTGTAGCCGTGGCATCCAGTCAGTCTGGCAAAAAAAAACCCCAACCTTGTACTTTGTTCGTTTGCATTGTTTCTTTCAGCTAGTGCATTATCCATGTGCTGTATGAATCTAGATCACAGCATAAATAACCCAGGTTAATGAGGTGACCGTTTGCAGTCTAACAGTTTGGTCTATTGTGTTCAGTGTTTGCTGTTAAGTAAAAGATATGTATTAGTAGAAATGCGTAAAATGTGCATTTGTTGAAGTGATGCCCTGCAAATAGCTTTTTCTTACAAAATATTTTCAGATTATTTGGAAGCCCTACGTAGAACCACCTGCTTAATCAGCATACTGATCCTGAAAATCAGAGCTGACATACTATTTATTGGCAGTGCAATAAAAGTGCATTGAAGCTGGAGGCTTCAGATCAGTCAGACTGAAAATTGGTTTGCCAGGATAAAAGCTCGCTCACCCCACACATGTTGTTGGGAGTTTCAGTAGCTGTTTAATCTCACCTTTAACTTACTAAGAAGAAACTTTGTTTCAGTATAGGCAGTGTAAAACTTCCATTAATTTAGGAAAAGCCAGATTTGCTTCTCAAAGGCGGTGCAATTAATATTTACACAAGTCAGAGAACTTCTGCAAACCACTTGCATGGGGTAACTGCCATTAATGTGCAGCACCAAGCAAAGGGTCAGTAATGGAAAGGGCAAAAGTCTGTCCTAGAAATGCAGCCATCACAATGTTCAGATAATTGTAACAGAGAATTCAGATCATAAGTAAAGTTAGTTTATATTTACAGTTACTAGCTAGACAACAGAAGAGATTATATGCATGGCTTTTTTTGTAGTTAGTTTTAGCAGGAGATAGCAGGAGAAACAGCTGTTAATAAGTGAAATAATGGCATGATAGATCACTGCAGATTAGCTCCATATTGTTTTTACTCCCATGTTGCACATCAGCTAAATGTCAATGAAGGCCATAAATGCCAGTGAATAACATCAAGGAAGTAAACCAAGCAGAGCAATAATAAAAGCCTACCAAATAAAGTCTGTTTTTAATTAGCAGAAATAAGAGCTACATTTTGTCTGAAAGAAGTAAAACCATTTTATTTGTGAGCTCTATTCGAGTTACATAAACGAGAACATAAATCAGTTTACTTTTCCCAATATGACTGCTTCACTGGCCTCTCTCATTGCCTTGCTTATGTTAGGTCCCTCTCATGGTCAACAATTCTTCCACTTCTCCAAAGATCACAGATATATCTGATGTATTTATCGACCTTAGCATTAGGTGACATTGTAGTTATGTCTTGTAATGGCTATGTGTGGCATACAGAATCTGATGTTTGAATGACTACTTAATCTGCAGTGTCACAGCTACAGAAACCTTCAGAGCACCAGCTGACATCTACTAATGTTTGAGTTGTACTTTCATACATTTTCCCTTGATTATTTTGCTTCCATAAAGAACAGGTTTTTCATTTGTGGAAACTTCAAAAGAAGAGGAATTCATGTTTATTTATAAAGTAGTATGAGGTGCATGATAATCCACAGTATTATCTTCAGAAGAAAGGCCTTGAACAACTTCACTTAATAGGGAGATGTAGTAAATAAGTATATATATGAAACTGTATTTACTTGTTTCTGTTTACTGCTTTTTAACTAGAAATCTTAAGTGAATGATATATACACTAATATTAAATGTAACATTAGTTAAGGCTCAGTACTTCCATGACAGTAAAAACAATTAAACCCAATCCAAAAACAATCAAGAAAGACCCCAATCCTTATCTCACAGTTCAGATGAACAATAGGTAATAATTAGGTATAACTGTGAAAGAGAATCATGTGACATGTTAAGTGGTTTATATATCTGATTAGAATGAAACATTTTGCAGTCTACTCAGAGAATGTTAAAATGTGCAAGACAGTATGTTCATTTATCATGCTGTAATAGCATCTTCATAATGTGGACAGATTTGAACTGTGCTTGCAGTGTGGAAAAATGCAGTTCTTTTATACCTATAACCACACATGCTATACTCAAGACCTTGCCTAGACAACAGCAGAAAGCAAAAGTTCCCAAGAATACCTAATAATCCAAGACAACACTTTCAAACATGACTAGCTGAAGTCTACCACTAAAATAAAACTGACCTTACTTTCAGTATTGCTGTATTTTATGTAGGAGAGAGCTAGGGTTAGAAGTGTTGATCTCATTTAAATCTGGACATTCTGGTCTCTCTGCATTCAAGTTCATGCAGCTGCTAAATGTATGCTTCTCTGTGACCACTGTCCTCTTACAGAAAATACTTGCTTTTCATCCTGATTGCATTACTAACAACAGCATAGCACTAAACCAAAGGATGTGTGTAGTCCTTGCTTGCAAGCAGATATGGAATCCAGAAGAATAATTTGTCTGCGAAAGGACATGACTAATTAGCACAAATAATATATTGGTCTGTCTGGTTTACCTAGAGGATGCTGAATTTGGTCCTCTGTTTTTTTTTTTCTATTTTAGTAGTACAGAAATAAATATCACACTTTGAGTTGCCAAGTCCAATCCTTTAAATGCCCAACAAACAAAACCAGAAAGTGAAATAAGCAATTATCTTAATTTTATAAATAAGCCATAAAGAAGAAGAAAAGTAAGTACTTTCATGTCTTTCATGTCCCTTTTCAGGAACAAATTTATCTTTAGGTACCAATTTTGATCTCAAACATGGCTCGTGTAAAACATTTTTAGATAAAAAAACATACAGGAGCCAGTCATTATCAATACTAGGTGACAGTCTGGCAACTAAATTTTCTAGCTATGTATCCAAATAAATTAAAAAGTTTGTTACCATTTCTGACCCAAGAAAATGAAGTACAATATTGTTCTAGGAAACCTAAGTGACACAAGTGCACTTCACACCTGCAATTTTTGAGAAATATTTCTATTTTTTGAAGTTACTGCAAAAAAACCAAACCAATATAATAATTTCTTCAGTTAAAAGGCCTTTGAAAGTGAAAGTTCTTAAATACCGTGTTAATTAAAATCCACCTCAGATTCAATGAAACTGTGTGAGTGTAACACCTAACAACTTGATAGCGAACAAGGAACTAAAGAACACTTATTCATTTATCCATGGCTGATACTTAACAAGACCATGAACAAAGAAATGTAACACAGTTGCTTCAGTAGCAACAGCTATTAAAAATGCAATGAAGAGTAACTACATCTTAGTGACATTGGACTTTTTGTCTATTTTGATGGAATCTGGAGCAGTAAAACTGACACCAACTCCAAGGCTTGAGCGTCTCAAAGATAATTCAGAGGGAGGAATATGACGTAGCTCTCGGCGAGATACTTTTACTGGAGTTACTCCTTGAAACTGTGTTACGGTCTCTCTTCTCTGGATGACAGAAGGTAGCTGAGGATGAGATTCTGAAGGCTGAGCTTCATCTGTTCCTGTTTTGTCATCACTACTGCTCGACAAACATTCTTTGTTGAACCCAAATTCTGAAACATCTTCTCCAAGCTTGTATGAATTCTGCTGTGCTCTTAAAACACTTGTTCTATCTGTTTCTTTTATTTTCCTTGTTTGACTGTTGGTTTCAGGGTTAAGTGTCAACTTGAACTCTTCAGAAGCAATTTCTGCTCCATCTTGACTGGATGCCTTGTCACCAGAACTGTTATCTAAAATGAAATTTATCAGGAGATAAATAGCTAAAAATTACAACTCTTCCGAGTGCCTGCCATCAAGAAATATTAGTTAATAGAGTTTCACAGCTTGTAGTGTGAACGTGGTAAAAAATTTTCAGCACCTCACTTGTTGTCCTTTCTGTTAAAAAGTTTGTCATCTACAAAAACATCAGAGGTATTAGTTGTTACTTTCCGCTGACAAGGTGCTGGTAATAAAAGCCTCACCATTCTAACTTGTAATGTATCCTGATAGGCAGTCTTAAAACAACCGAACCATGACAGTCAAATATGACATTATTCATATATTGAAAAACAGTCAGCAATTACACTAGCAGAACACACAAAACACATTCTGCAAATTTGACTGTAATGTACACACCGGGCTTTTATTATTTTTAAAGCTCAGCAACAAATTATGATGTGGTTTTATTACTTTGTATTGCAGCATGCCTCAAAATGTATACAAAAGAAAAGTAACTAAATACAGAGTATTTCTTATAAAACTTAATTAACATAAGTATTTGAAAAAGTTGGAAATTCACAGGGATCTTTCCCCTTCTTCTGCTTGCTAAAATTTGGTCAGGATTGGTGTTTCCCCACACGGATAGGTGGCCTGAACTACACACTTCTTTGTATACTAGACACAGAATAGTCTTTCCCACACTCATTTATAATCCAACCTCTAGAATATTCATGTTCACAGTTTGACAAGTGTACTTTATAGTCATGAATGTGCTGGCTCATTCATTAAGGCTCAGCTCTTTGCCCAGCTGGGCAAGGGCTGAGCCTTAACTCACTCTAGGAGCAGCAGGTATGTGATCAGCATCGATGTGTTAGGAAAGCATGGCACTACCCCAGTGGAAAGAAACGGAAGCATCCGTTGGGAGGAAGAACTAGTCATGCTGAGCCTTAAGAAGAAACACAGGACCAAGAAGGCTGTATTGTGCATGTGAGGTACTGGTGGTGTCATCAAGAGGTGTGAGACAACCAAAATAGTGACAGAAATGGAACCTTCTTTTCTCCTCCACCTGAACAGCTCTATTGGAGTTTTAGATTCTGGCACGACATGGAACAATTGAAAACTTGTAGTAGCTGTTGGTTGTTGGTTTGGTTTTTTGGGGGTTTGGGGATTTCTTTTTCTGTCAAAGCACAGAATCACATTAGAAAGCTTTTTTTCCCCCCTACAAGTGTATAAGTTAGTAACTGAAAGTATGGAATTCTTCACTGACAATCTCCCAGTAAGTAACTTTTATGAAATCAAGTGCTGGGAGTAACCTATCTAAAAGCATGGCATATGACAAAGCTGTTAGTTAGAAAGTCATTCAAACCCTTTCAGACTGTAAAATTCCTTTTTCTTAACCACAACAGTTTGAGGTTATTGATGCTGAAATTATGTTAGAATCCAGAGAAAACAGGACCAGAATTTAAAGCACTGGTATTCCACTGCTACAGCTATAAACCAATGTTCTCTCTTTTGAAACTGTGGGAGAAGTGTAATATATTCCTGGAGAACAGTTAGTACAGTAAAAATATGATTTTTAAGTCTCTCTGAACACTTCTGTGTGTTCACCACCCTTCAAATGGTCTATTGACAATTGCATAAATATTTTAAGATAATATACTTACATTTAGTGGATGCCAATAACTGATGGGATGACTCTCCAAAGAGGCCCTTCAATTTCTTCTTCAGCTCTCTGCTGGTTTTCTTATAGAAAAATAAGTCCTTTTCCAGTTGCTGGACTTTTACTTCATACCCTTTCAAGGTTTCAGCAATACCTTCACTATCTTGTTCTAGGACAAGTAAAACTAGTTTAAGAACCAAATATCTGTGCCAAAAATCAAGATGCCCAACTAGACAAGAGTAGTCTTGTATTTTCCTGAGACTTTGCTTGCAATGTGTACATTTTAACTAGTATGACACAGGATCAAGAAGGCCATGCCAGTTGGTCACTTGTCAGTTTTAATAGGAGTATTTAGAAGATCAAGGTCAGCAGGACCAGTATCTTTCAACTTTCCAGTATCAGCAAATTCATATGAAAATACAACAATTCTGGTACTGCTTAAAAAAAATATTCAATTTTCCATTCATACAGACATCATGTGTCTGTTCCTCAGCATCCTACACAATGTCAGGATTAGTGACAGCCAAAATATATCTCTGAACTTCATTCTGTTTTTTTCAGTTGCAATATAGTATTTCTCAGTAGTCACTGAAGATACTACTTGCTTTACAGTCCCCCCCAAGAAGCAAATACCTTTGAAATGATACAGTATTAACTGTAGTTTTTTCTCATGTTCTTTGTGCTGTAGGGTCAGCTGCCTGTCGCACTGCAACTTGACATGCTCAAGTGCAGATTCTAATTCACGAACTATGTTTTCCTGGTCTATGACCTTCATTTCCTGTTCTTCAATCTGCAGTTGTAATTTACGTTCAGACTCACGTAGGCCAACAATCTAAGAAAGAAATAGATTTCTTTTGAGTTATCAAACCATTTTAATAAAAGCTTTTACCCTTCTGCTTAACAGATTAAAGCATACAAAAGCAATGGTCTCTACAAGACATAAGCTTATACTGGAAACAGACTTGTCCGCTCCTGCAAGTTCACACTTTAGAAATGAGCTCTGTACCTTTTGATCACATGGACTAGTGGATTTTTTTAAATACCCCGTGCAGAATTTAAGCTGAAACAACAGTGTTTTCCTGATTCTAGAAAACTTCCAACTTGCATCCCGCAGACCACTTGTTGACAAAGTCACCTAAGGTTCACCCAAGGTCACAAAGACACACCATGTCCCAATGCATTTCATTTTTATATTTTCAGATGTCAGTATGATTCTTCAGTATGTGGCTGTACACAGTGCAGGAAGCTTTATGAAGCCTGCAGCTGTGAAGAATTTCAGTATGACACCCCTATTTAAATATGTTGCTGCTCCAGAAGTTAGCAACACAGAGCACTGCAAAGCAGCAAGGAAATTTACAGATTTGCAGCACCTTTAAAGTTAATGAACCCAAAACAAAGTTAACACACATGTATCCTGTTTAGGTTAATGTAAAAATATAAAATATCTGAATTAATAGCAGATCTATGTAACCTGAAGAGATTTTAATCAAAAGCTTGTTAAATTTATTTTTATTTCTTGACACCATTTCATTTCATTATCTAGTATAATAACAGAAAATAGGATAAAAATCTATTCATTAGCCAAAACAAACCTTGTTGAAATATTTGAAGATGATAGCTCTGAGCTCAGCAGCAGATAGGGAAACTAGTTTTCCTATTACATTATTCTCGCTCTGTGAAAGAATCTGAGATGACCTAAGTAAGTGCTGGCGATTCTGAATACTTTCATTCTTGTAATCAATAGCAGCCTCCAGGGCTTCAATTCCTTCTTCCAGCTGGAAAAGGACGTGTTCTTCCTACAGAGAAACACATGAGTACGATCTTTTAAAAAAAAGTGTGGAATTAATCTTTCTATATATACGACATCTTTAACTTCATTCTCAAGAGTGACACTAAACTTAACGGCAAGACAAACTAGTAGTAGTACGGAGAATGGAATGGGAAAACTAAGAGATAGAATACAAATCTAGAACACTTGTCTTCTTCTGCCATAGTACCCCTACCATGATACAGAGGTCGATCCAATGGTTCATCACAAAACCAGAAGTCATGTCTCCCTTTTTATCCTTCCCTCATCCTCCCCACAGTTTGACTTCTGCTACTATTTTTTTGGTTGTGCTAGTTTTCTGTTGGATTAATGAATGAATCAGGTCAGTAAGGAGTTTGGTGACCATTGTAGGGAAGTCGCAGAAATGCATGGCCTGAAGCACTGCAGAAGATTTTAAGGAGGAAGGCAAGTAGGGTTCTTTCTGGCACATTATCACCTCAGCCACATGCCCATAGTGCTTCTCAAGACATAAAAATAATCTGTATATTTTATATGAATTTATTATATCTTCAACATAATTATACTGATCAACTCAAGTGTGGACCATCCAGGTAGTATGACTTATTTTCACTGTAAAAATATGGAGGCCTTCAGGTGAAGTTTGCTTTTTCACAAAATCCTATGAAAAAAACCAAGGGGCATGACTATGCAAGCATATTGCCTTGTTCTATGTCCTGACATTAAAATATCTGCCTATGATAAACTGATGAACTTCTAGTTCCCTCATTTCTGATTATATGATCCTTAGGCCAGCTGAGTTTGTCAAGGCACTAGCTGAATTAAGACCCTCTGAACATAAACTTTGTTCACTGATAGGTAAGTAGTGCTATCATAGCAGTATTTTAATGTTGCTATTTACAAAAGTACCCAACCTCAGTTCCTTGGTTCTAGCTTATCTAATATTTGGAGACATTCTAGGTTCTGATTGGACTGCTTTATTATGCAAAACCACTTAAAACCTATAGGTATCTCAGAGGTGCTTACTTACTTCAGTTGACAACACTTTACCATCTTTTAGTTTTTCATCCACACTATTTCTTCTTCTGAGCAGCTGATCCCTTTCAGTCTGAAGAACCTGAATTTTTTCCAAAATGTCTGTCTTATCTTCAGTGGTGCTGCCCTGAAGCTGCATACCTTTATCACACAGTTCCTGATCCAGCATACTTAAGCGAGTAGACAATTTCATACTATCTTTGTTTAAAGCCTAAAAAAAACACAGTAAACATAGATACAAAAATGAGATACTCCTTCCAGTAAGAAAAATGTAGGTGAGACTGTCACATTCTGCAGTGAAAGACTTGCCTGCTTCTTGCAATGGTACCCCATTTATTTTGAGTAGACAGCTACCATAAAATTTACTATTTACTCAAAAGATGAAAGAAAACAAAAACGCTCGATGTGCAGTTTTCTACATACTAAAAATTAAAGGGGCTAGTCATTATAAGTGACAATGATACTTCAATTTCTATTCACTTTTGCTACTCAAAAATGATGCAAAATGTTTCCCTGTCATGTTCTCTAGTTTGCAAAACGACTGAGTCATTTTTAAATACCATATAATTTAATGGTCTGCAATAACAGAACTCCACAGTTCAGATTTGTTTGTTTTGTTGCTGGAATTTTGGGGAGAAAAAATGAATAAAAATTATTATCCTGCCTTATTCACATTTTAAATGTTGATTTGTTCAAGCCACGCAATAACTTCATGGCCGTGGTAAAGGCACAGGTCACATGGCCTGAGCCTCTTCTGCTATCTGTCTGCCTTCCCCCTCACCAGTCTTTCAGCAGCACTACAACTGTGGTGAGTTTCATGTTTTTTCTTAAATCACCTGGCTAGATCTCAGTTTCTTGATTTCCAGGTGGCTTTTCTCTTGCAATAATGCTTCTTTTTTGGCTACAATGGCTTCTCTTTTCTTTAAATCTTCTTCTAGTTCTGCTAACTGTTGGTGCTGTTGGAGAATTCTTTCCATTTCTTCATCCAGCCATTTCTTTCGCTCTTCTAATTTCTGAAGTTTAAATAGAGATCCAGAGAGCATTAACTAGGAGTTTTTGGGTCAGAATTTTATGATTATGTTTTTTCTTTTTTAGAATAACTGATAAAACTGTAGAAGAAATTGGCATTTCTAATGTTAACATTAATTCTGCAACAGAATCTTGACTCAGATTAATACAGATATTGGACTAACTTAAAAAGAGGCTCAGCAATGTTACATTGCTACATTTTGTATAAACCAATTTGTTTCAGATGCCTTTAATGAAATATATTATTTTTGTAAGAACAGCTATATAAATAGATGTCTTCTATATAATCACAGCACCTAGGTTTGGAAGGTACCACAAGAATTCAGCTGGCCCATCCTCATTGCATTATAGTTGCCCAAGACCAGCTATTTGTGAAAAAACATCAATTGACAAGAAATTATGATGTTGAAAGAAAGACAGACAGTAAATGAGAGCCCTGATCCTGCTAGCATGGTCCATTATAAATTTATCCTGAAGCCACAGTTTATCTGGATATATTCCTGGTAAGGCTAAAAAGTTGCCTTTATTTAACTTTTAAAATTTCTTTTCACCTTTAAAGGTTTTGGGTAACTCATGAAACTCTCATGTTCCAATGTCCACATTTGAAATAGTGTAGGTGGGACTGCTATGGGACTTTCCTAACCCTGTTAGGAACAATCAAAACCAGAGACCTCTGTCATTTCTGTCAGAGGAGAAAACAAAAAACCAAACAAACCATGGAACATTTATAACAGAGCTCATCAGGATCACCCTCAAATCTACCAGACAACCAAACCTGTTGAATTTAGCACCTCTGAATCAGCATCTTTGACAAATCATAAGAAATTACATCAGAGCCTCTCCTTTCCTTCATTCAAAACGAGTACAAGAGCTGCCACACTACACTCCCAATTTTTGCAACAGCAAAGAAGAAGACAAAACTATGATGGAATACTCTTCTTCCAAACACTTTAAAAGATGAAGAAAGAAAAATTTTTTTCAAGGCCCACACAGATTTGGAATACATTAGGTACCTGTAGCTTCTGTGAAGTTCCCACTGAGTTATTTTTTTTCTTTTTAAATGCAGCAATCTCTTTATCCTTAAGTTTAAGGATCTTCTGTTGTTGCTCCATCTTTAGTTGAAGTTCCTATAAACAAAGAAAAAGCCTCATTCTTCCTGCCTCAGTCAGTCTGGTTTTAAAATGCATTTAATGTTAGAGTCCACACAAATACATAATCTGAAATACTAACCCTAAATTTACATGTAAAATTGCAATTCGAAGCTAGACATCATGTAATAAAATAAAAAAATAAAAAAGCTGAAGAGAAAGGCAAACTGAAGATTTCTGTGAAAATGTTTATAGATAATTTCTTCAGTGCATTTCTCAAGAAAGTCATTACTTAAAACTATGGAAAGCCTGGCAGTATAGTTTATTGTCTTTGAGGAAGCAGAGGCAAAATTCACTCATCTCATTCTTTGTCATAAAGAAAGAGGAAGAATCCTACTTTAATTTGTTGCTGGTCCCGCTGAATCTCTGCTTCTAGTTGCTTCTTTTTTTCACTCTCCTCACACAGTCTCTTCTGTAGCTGGGTCTGCTGATGCTTCATCTGAGCCACATTCTGCTCAAGTTCTGTTGCTTGTCTCTCACTTTGGTTAGATAACGAAGCCAGATTCTTAGTGTCTTGCTGCTTCTTTTGTAAGGCCTGAATGTTCATGGCAAATTTCAGCTTAATAGCAGGAAAACTTAAAACTAAAATATGACTCAACTTCATTCTTTATTTCACTGAATTCTTAGAGTCATCAAGACTTACTATCTTCCACCCAAACAATCAAGCATTATTTCTGTGGTTTCTGAGTTTCTGAATTAATCTCATCCAACATGAAAAGGTAAAGATACAGTTCATGCCTGGTAATACAGTGAAAGTAGTAAAATCTAACAGAAGTCACAGCTCTGAAAAATGTGTAGAGACATAATGGTGCCAGAATGCCGGTCCTGAACTCAAGTCAATAAGCCAATCACTCTTTTTGAATGGCGCTTGTCTGACCCACCATTCTAGAACTGAGAGGCACAGAGCACCTAAGCTGGCCCTACACAGAATTTAAACTTAGGTATAGCAGAAGCTCAGTGCCAAACAAATACAACCATATTGGGCCTGGTCTTGCAAACCATCACAGTGATTTGCTTAGAGCTGGAATTGATACAGTATTTTCAGAAAACATCAATTTTATTTATGGCAGGTAATAAACTTGTAATATAGTCTCCTTGTGTAGGTCTTTTATGGTACTACATACAGTGGATTACGAGCATCTCATATCACCCACTTCTTTCTTGGTTTCTTCTCCACCAAGAACATACTGTATGTATCTAACCACATATAGATTAAACAGCATTCTGAGTGTAATAGTATTAAGTTTCGTGTTAGCTAGTTCAATTCAACAAGCTTCCAATGTGTAAAACTGGTGTGAGTTTCACAAGCAGAGTGTTACGGTTCAAAGGTAATAGGGAGACAGAGATTTTCAAATCTTAATGGTCAGATCAGAAATACCTGCACTTTCAACTTAGCTGCATCCATCTTCTTCCGGAACTCTTTTTGTAACTTGGCTTTCTCAGGAATGTCTCTCAGCTCCTTACTCTCCAGCTCCTGAAGCCGCTTTTGTGTTTCAGCCAGTTCCATTTTTGCCTGCTCAGATTCTTGCTCCAGTTTAGTTATCTTCAAAGAATATTGCCTGCTTACAGACCGAGCATCCTTACCTTAAAGACACCACATCCAAATAGTTTAAAACCAGCAGGATAATCAGTTGAAATGCAATACTTAACTCTGTAGTTGAATCATTACTTACTTCATTCTGGCTAAACCAGTAATTTCTGAGACATTTTCCAACCCTAAAGGAACACACGGTTCCTTTCTAACTCTGAAATATGGATAAAGGAAGGAGTCTTAAATCTGAATTCTTCATGAGTCACCTGATGTCACCAAATAAAGTGCCATCTGAGTGCCCAATAAAGTGAAATCCTTCTGTCTACTGTAGTTTTTGCCAAAATGGCTCTCCTGTATTTAATAAATTTTGCCTTTTCCGGAAGAATATGCCATTTATTTATTACTCAATTTTCAGCTTAATAATCAGTAAACAATTTTGGATTGTGTTTCTACTCTTTGACTTGACTCGTTTGGGCGATCTTTCCCAAAGTACTATTTTTGGGGGCACAGAATCTTTCTCAGTGCCAAAAAGACAACCTCGAGAGAAAGTATGCACACGAGAAGGCTGTGATTGAAGGGGCTAAGCAAAGAGATCCTTACTGTCATCATAAGGGTAGTTTCTGGCAGGCATATATATATATATATATACCAGGACAGATGTTTAAGGGATTTAGGCTGACAGGGACACTGACCTTTTCCCTCATCCACTTCTGACTCCTGCTTCTCTACTGCAGTGCTAGGAATGCTTACATTCCCAGCACAGTGATGCATCTTCTCGCCTATCCCAGACACCATGTGACAAATATATGTCCACGAAGAGATCAGTAGCACTGAGCATACATGAAAAATTACACTATTGGTGGATAAAAGCAATAATCAGCAAAGCACAAAAAATATTTAACAGATACATCAGTGTATCATAGCAGAGTAGGCTGTAATCAAAATTTATAGCCTTCAGTGCAATCATAGCAAGTAATTAATGAAAGTTATGAATCTTTAAGTTATTAAAAGTACTCTTGCATAAGATAATTACATAAAAACTAAGACATGCAGGACTTCAGAAGTTTTGTGCCTTTTCTTTTGTTTCTGAACTTCTTCATTCTAA
>NW_009624576.1:0-6469 GCF_000690535.1 Cariama cristata | reverse complement strand
AGTAGCCAGTTACCTGTTCTTACTAATTCCTGAATAAGTTCCTCTTTCATTTTGATATTAAGTGCAAGTTCTCTTATTTTTTGCTCGGCCTCAGTGAGTCTCAATTCTGAACGCTTTAACTTCTGCATGTTAAAAACATGACTTTTCTGGAGGCTGTCAATCTCTTCACCTTGAAAGAAAACAAAGCAATATGGAGATAAAAAATCTGGAACACACTCTGTATCCAAAAGATCGTGCTCTGGAGCATTGTATGTGTGGAGTTCTTCCATATGAAGTAGAACAATCAAAAGAAGAGAATAGCGCAAAGAGTCTTTTCCCTGCCATGTGTCTAAACAGGAAAATGAAGGATGGTATACACTAGCATTTCAAGACCCTAGGTGGGAGGAAAAATATTCCTGAAACCACTTCAGTGCATCTCTGATAAGATAATAGCATCTATTTTCTTTCATTGAAGTGGTACTAAAGATTTACATCTGAACAGCTTTTTGGTGTGTGAAGTGCTTTCTGGCTAATAAGTATTACTTAAACATTAAGGTCACTGACATCTGTTTCAGAAAGGGGAAGAAGAAGAGAATCTGAAAAGCCTACATTGAACTCTAACCAAAAAAATATTTGTATCAAATAGATGTATTTTGCTGGGAAAAATAATTACATGTACTAAAGACATTCTTGCATATTCTGGTACTGTAGAAATATTTGCTCTCATGACTTCCATTTTACCTGTGATTGTGTCAGTCTGTAGTGCAGATCTGTTAGATAAACCAGATTTGTCTACTTGACACTTCACGTCACTTAGATCAGGAAAAAAACATAGAGAAGCCTGTTTTTGTGTCCATGTTCGGTTTATGGAATGCCTAAGGAAGAATGCAAAACATGCTACATTCCAAACACATAGGGATTTTCTTTCTTTAAGCTACATGTAAAGTACATGATCTTAACAGAGAGTAATCCCAAATCCACATAAGCATTTGTAACTTCTTTCCCATCTACTCTCCACCTCCCCCCGCCCCCACCAATCTTCATGGTAGCTTCTGGCCCCAAAACAAGGATTATGCAATCTTTATTAAATCAAAAGCATATCCTTATTGAAGTTATTTTGTAATATGACAGTTGATCCCATATATTCAACATAAGTAACATCGCAAATGGTCTCATATTATGGCAGATTAGGCAGTAATACTAGCTTTGCTATACATTTGTCTGTAACAAAAATTAAAGGATAACAAAAAAATTACTTAAATGAGGTTTTCTTTTTGGTGCCTGTATTTTCTTCTTCTTCATCACTCTGATCAGAGAGGTGGCAGTGAAGGACTTTATCCTGACCTTCTATGTTGCTCAGTATCATCTGGCTGCGAGCACGGAATTCTGCCATTAACCGGGCCAGGGAGAAGGCAGGGGGGCTGGTATACACCTGTCAAAAAGCACACAAAAAAAGTGATGGGTAAAAAAACTTGCAACAATTTATCAAATCTTTACAGATATTAAAAAAGTATTTCAATTTAAAAGTCTGTCATGACCTGGGCTTGTAAGCAAAATCACAGAGGTTTTCTATAACAACTCTGAATACCTTTGTAACAAAAGGTTTTGCAAGAGCTTAGAGCACTTGCTCCAAATGTGAAAGAAGGCACTGTTAGCAACTCATTACCCAACATACTCAATCTATCAGTAAGAATAATCATTCATTTTTGATAATGCTTCATATCTGAACCCTCAAAAACCGCAGAAGAACACTAGAAAAGACTGCAGCTTTAGCACTTAGGTGATATCACTTAAAAGTGGTAATTTTAAACCTGAATATTTTGGACAATTGTGGTATAGCATATGTTGTAAGACATTAAAAAGTAATTTTTCAGTCTTCAATGGGAAGCTAAACAGCAGCTGAGAAAGCCACCACAAATTGTCATGTCAAGCCTAATTATTGAACTTTAACCATTACAAAGTAAAGGAAAAAAAATGTAACAATTGCATAGACCTTACCTGTCGGGTCTCAGTCCCTGAAGATGGGTGAAGGGAGCGTAGCAGACTCTTTGTGAGTGGGACACTGTATGGTCTCCTTGCAGATGCCACAACAGCTGGCCCACCTCCACAAGCACTTGAGAAGTCCAAAGTTTTCACATCTGTAAACTTCTCTAATTTTTCTTTTAGCTGATCAATAAGCATTTGCTGTTCCACCATTTTCTCATTCTCATGGGGAAAAAAAACAAAGCAAAACTTTTCCTGATCATGAGCTCTATATCATATTCACCATTTCTAAATTCCTTACAAAGGTCATGAATCTTGTAAATTAATCACTGACCCTAAATTCTTGTACAGTGCACAGGCAAATTCTGCAACAAACTGAAAATGTTATGACATATCATCAATTTAACACCCCCCCCCCAATTCCAATAAATTTTAGACACATTTTTGTACAGAAAGACCTACCCCAGGTAAGTTACATTAGCTTATCAAGGCATTTTGTGAGAAGTAGATGACATACTTATCAGCCTGTGCTTGCTTTATATGTGTGTTTATGGAGAAATAAAATGGGAATTCAACAAAAATGTTCGAATGAAACATATGGTCTGAGTCTAATTAATTAACATGTATACAGGCTTCCTCTTCCTCTTTGAGCAGTTCCACTTTAAAGATTATTTGTATTAATAAACATAAACATGTACATGACCCCAGGATCCCTTGTACAGGCTACTTCTTTTTCTTCTGCCCAACCTCAACTTTGTTGGTAATGCAAGTTTGGAGAACTTACTTATCTGCTTCTCCTTCAGCAGCCTCTGTACATTGTTCAAAACTACTTGTCTCACCTAAACTGATTCATCCATAAGGCCAAGATTATATCCATTTTCAACTCCCTCTATTCTTTTCAATTCTTTACAAAGTACCTTTAGGATCTAGCCTAGTAACATCGGGAAAGTTGAAGAACAGCTTGTCATAGTCCACCACAAGTATTCAATGAAAGATATTTTTCATTCTCCTAGTTCGATTAATAGTTTTTTATTCACTCTTTGTATCTTCTTTTCTTAAGACTGCAAGTTCCTTCCAAACACACATAGACAATGCCTTGCAAATTGACATTTTGGTGGAACACAATACATAATATTCCTATGTCGCAGGAAATATATTATGTATATGAATACCATATTTGTTAGGATTTTGGAAGCAGTAACGGCCAACTGATCTGCCATGAAGCAATTATATAACCCTTTTAAGACTCTTTGTTCCTGATACCCTTGTACATACAACCTCACAGTGCAACACCTGTTATATAAATACATATGTGTATAATCATTTAATATCTATCTAGTACCTGCTACTTTAGTTCTTGTTCTATCATGTATCACTAAATTACATATTCCTGCGAATACAACTTAAAATATTTGACAGAAGCATTTGCTTTTCACTATTCTACCTATTTTATATGTTTTTAAATAAAAGTGGCAGTTTAGTAGATTAAGTACCAAAATGGTGCCTGAGAGCTCTCAGGCTTCTCTCCTGTCTCTCATACTGAAAAAATCATGGTCTTTTACCTACACTGTGACTGCTTCTGTTCATTAGCTCTAGCTTGTATCATCCAGAATTTATATAAGCATTATGTCAGTTGTAATAAATTGATACTATGCTGACAGGATGATAAAAAAAAAAAATCAATCTATCCAGAGGTGATAGAAAAGAAAGAAAGTGACAGAGGGAAGAAAAAGATGATGACTAGTATACTTACCTTTCATTCATTGACTCTCCCCAAGCCATCAGCAAAGAAAAGGAAAAAGGAGAAATACTAGAATAAGGAGAAGAATACTAGCTAGCTGTGTTTATGCTTTTCTCTTTTAAAAAGTCAGATAATAATTTATCTATCATCCACATGACAGGCAACACCAGGAAAATATTAACTATTCTATTTACGGTCTCCTCGATCTTGAAATATTATACACTTACTACCCATCATAATTTCATTAGCAAGCAGAAGATCTAGAGAAGGAAGGAGGCAAGCAGTATTTCCACTATGCCACTCAATTTTCTCTAATAGTAAAAGCTCAGAAAATTAGGATTAAATTCTGTCTTATAAAGTCAAAAGAGAACAATAGTCCAATTCTTAATAAAGTTGTAACAAAATATGTTTCTATACAACCTTTCATTTAAAGCATTCTACATGATCTTTATAGTCTTATTTAGATTCTTAAGACTCTTTAAAGGCCTTTCAAATCCTAATTCATTAATTGTCCTGAAACTACTCAGCAATAATGCACATCTGGGAAGAGGGGTGTGTCTTATGCTTTAGGAAGCATGGAGAGGGTGAATGATTCACTTCATGTTATACAGGAAGGCTGTGACACAGCCTATACAGGAAGGCTGATACACAGATTTCAGAAATCACACTATTGGGCTTCATCCACTAGATGAACTCAACTCATTAAGTGATACAGTTGTAATTCAAACAAAATGCCCGTAAGATTGACAGGTAGTTATGTCCAAAAAAATCTCGAGGGACCTGTCTTGAAATAATGAATGCATTCATATAGTGGAAGGATGGTTCAACACAGATACATGTAATGTGTACCAGAGGAAAAATACCTGTAATCTATGTGTTTCTTGAGCCTCCTTTAAACGTTCTAGTTGTTCTTCATTCTCCTGTAGTAATGTCTTTATCTGATTCTGCAGTATCTGCAGTTCATGATCCTTCTGGCTAAATACTTCTTCATCCATAACTAAAGCCTGCTAGATAATAAAAGAAAAGTTCAGCTGGTGAAAAGGGGACATTATTATTCTTACAGTTGGAAAATGAAAAACAAAACCAAAACCAAAACCTCATTTGTTGTTAAAAGATGTGATCAGGACTGCAAAGTTTTGAGGTATGCATCGCAAATTGTCTAAGGGGTTATCTTTCGTTTCTACCAGTTATTTCTTCAATTCTGTTTCATCTATTGATTTTCTTCTGAAAAGTTTCTTTCTTCCAAAGGGAATAAAAACCCATAACCAAAGCTACTTTATTGAACTAGATATCTAAATCCAATTATTCTCTTTAGGGTGCTGTGAGATGTAGCCACAAGTTCTCAGGATCAACCATAAGATTAATACACTCCTTAAATGAAAAAATACGGACAGCTGTCCTCATTCTGCAACTCAGATAACAGCCTAAAGATTAAAGAAACCATAAGAATGCTTCTTCAGATGTTCTTGTGGATAAATAATCCAATACTGATTGAAGGAGAATTCCAAATGTTGTTACTCTTCCAGAAAGCCTGTAGAAGCCAAATACGAAGTATGGAAACATCATGTCTTACTGTTCTAAAACTGGATACTTCTGTACAACTAGCTTACCTACATCTTTTTTCCAAGAAAACACAACTCTTAATAGCTTTTAAGCATGCACTCAAGAACCTGATGTCTCTTTAGACAACAGAACTTTTCCCAAGGTCTATGTACCAATGCAAATGTTTCTACTAAACGTAGTTGACAAGTGTACCCTATCCCCCACTGGTGCTGTATCACTATGCAGAGTTGAGACAACTACAGAAAAGAAGCAGCTTGCACAGATGTTAGCAAGGTGACAGACTGGGTCACAATGAAGTGACAGAAAACTGAGTGGCATGTTGTCCATATTGTATTAAACATTCGTAACTAAAATCAGAATATATTTGCTCAGTTGTATTGGGTGTATGTATCAAGGGTTTGGAGGGGGCAACTGCAGGGGTGGTGTCTGTGAGAAGAGACCAGGGTTTCCCCATGCTGGACACAGCTGGTTCCAGGCAACTGCAGTGGACCCACCACAGGGAACAGCTGAGCCCCTCAGCCAAGTGGCACCTCCGTGATAATATATTTAAGAAAGGGCACAAAATGCCTGACAGATGGAAGAGGAGGGAACCAAAAGAGTAAGAAAGAGCAGAGAGAACACCAGGAGGAGGAAAAGGAGGAGTTGCTCCATGGTGGAGCAGCAGATACCCACACTGCAGGCTACAGAGGACTTGTGCTGGAGCAGATGGATATTCCTGAAAGAACTGCTGCCCATGCCAAATCAGAGGAAAGGTGCAAGGAGGAAAGAGCAGCAGAGGGAAACTGGTATGTACTGACCATAAACCACCCCTCTATGTTTCTGCACCACTCAGCAGTGAGGGAGAGGAGTATGGAGTCAAGGAGTGAAGATAAGCCTGGAAAAGCCGGAAAAGGAAAGGTGGTGGTTTAGTGTTTGTCTTTTTGTTCCCCACTACCTAAATGAGTAATTAATTTTTTTGTTTTAATTGGCAATAAATTAAATCATTTTTCCCCAATTTGAGACTGGTTTTTAATTGGTAAGCAATCTCCTTGTCTTTAGCTCAACCCAAAAGCCTTCTCATTCCTGTTCTTCCTATTTTTTCTCCCCGAGTCCTGCTGATAGAGGGGTGAATCAGTGCGTAGGTGGGAGTTTGGCTGTTAGCTATGGCTAACCCACTACGCCAGTATTTTTATTTTGTGTTTGACACGCCTGAGGGACGGGATG
>NW_009624575.1:0-1092 GCF_000690535.1 Cariama cristata | reverse complement strand
CCACTCCTCCCCCAGTCTGTAACGCTGCAGGGGGTTTTGTGGCTGAAGTTTAGGACCTGGCACTTGTTCTTGTTGAACCTCATGCCGTTGGTCTCGGCCCATCGATCCAGCCTGTCCAGGTCTTGTAACTCTTCTCCTCAGTTTATGGAAGTGAAGCAGCAGCAGTCAGGGATCTCTCACCTTCTCATCCCTCCCCGTCATCAGGAGGGTTTCCCTCGCAGGAATGAAGAGCCACAGAATGGAGATGGATGGAAATCTACACCCTCTTCCTCCTGTGACACTAATCAAAAGAAGAAACCTTGGGGTTAGAGGTCTCAGTGCTGACAGGGAATGGCTGATACTTACGTTCCTGATGGTCCTGCTTGGGACTACGTGTGATTTGAATGTCATCTGTATATTCATCTCCAGTGGTTTCAAGTATCTGGGCTCTGTGTCTTTGTGTGTGCTCCCAGAACAATTTCTACCAACTTTATTGTCTCCTTTGAGATCCCCTATAGATAGTTTTTTTCCAGGTGGCTTTTATTTTGATACATATATATTTTGATTTTATGCAAATACTGATTGCTTTAGGGAGGCTCTCATGAGCAGAGCAGAAAAGGCTTTTTAAAAGAATTTAGTGTTTGCCCTGAGCAGCTCCTATTTGACCTGAGGAAAAAAACAAACAAACAAACAACAAAAAAACCTGAAGAACCAGAAGTTGTGTTTTACACAAGAAATATCAGGTCTGCAAATTACATTATTTCAGAGAAATCACAACAGCCATGTCCAGCTTTTCCAGTGTGCAAAGGAAAAGGAGACGCTGAGGAGCTGATGCCTTTAAGCAGCAGCAGGTGAGCGGCTCGGTATGGGGGTTCCCTGGCCACAGCCCGGGGTCACCTTCAGACTCCAGAAAAGTGATCATCAAGATGTTAACGCAATGACAAGGCTAAAAGCAACGCCTGGGTTTCATGAGTGTGCTCAGACAGGGGACCTTAGCACGGGAGAGGAGCCTATGTTCAACAGGTAATGACACAAGGGGAAGTCTAAATTTTTAGAGGACACCTGCGCAAGTCACAGAATCACCGAATCACAGAATGGTGGGGGTTGGAAGGG
>NW_009624574.1:20642-22564 GCF_000690535.1 Cariama cristata | reverse complement strand
CAATGAACTCTACCCCAGCCAAAACCAGCCCAGCAGGTCCGATCGATAAGAACATAGTCCCCCTCCATCACCCCTGAGGAGAGGGAGAAAAGGACAGCAGCTAAAGGATTTCTTCTCGTTTCTTAAAATAAGCTCTTTCCTCTTGTTTATTGCAGTCTTTTAGAAGCATTTTGGGGTTTTGTGGGGGTGTTTTTGTTGGTTTTGGGGTTTTTTGTTGTAATGAAGCTTAGCTCGCTGCTAGGCAGCCTGGCTTATGGAGAGGTTCGAGTGGGAGGCTGTGAGCAGGGGGGTGTTGGGTGGGAGCAGTGGTCCCCGCTTCCATGCAGCTTTGCTTTGATGGGGCGCTCCGGGCAGCGTGGCTGCCAGCTGCGGTTTGCTGGATCAACATTGCTGGCGGCTGTGCGACGGCGGTTATTGGCTTGTTTTGGGAGGGCTGCAGACATGCTGTGCTGCTTTGCTGTCCCAGGGGGTTTGCTCCTGGCGCTGCCGATGCCCTTGCTGGTGAGGTTGCTAAGCCTGCCGCAGAGCTGCATGCGAGCTGCTGCCTGGGGGCTGGCTCCTGAACCGGGAGGGAGATCAAGCATCACCGCAGGGCTCGGTGGAGGAGCCAGAAGCCACCGGGAAGCCTTAGGCAGCTCCTCTGGAGCTTCCATGCGTTTGCGTTTCTCTCGGCAGTTGTTCCCACTGGTCTGTTATTTAGGGTTGCTGATGAGCGATGCGGGTGGACGAGGGGTTAGTTACTGTTGGCCAACTCTGTGGGGCACGGCGGCATCTTACCATGAGCAGACTTGGCAGGGCTGGGTGTTTGCTGCTTTGCTTTAAAAAAAAAAACCAAAAACCTCTGTCTTAGGGTTTTTTGTTTGGGAGGAGAATGCCAACAATTGTAATTCTTTTTAAAGCTGTTATTATATCTACATCCATGTATATGTGCAACCGCTCCTTTATCTCGCATGAGAATAATGATGTCTCGTTCTACAGAAATTGAATAATTCATCAGCATCAACACTTTGTGCCCGGCGTATGACGGCCCTCTGTAAAACAGAAACAAACCCAGAAAAATGTTAACGAATAATTAGATTTCTTGGGTCGCTGCACAATTTTAGGCAGTCATTTCTGAAGGCTCTGGGCTGTTGATAGGCAGGGGTTACCAGAGGCAGCTGCGGTTTTTTTTTCAGGCCCAGCGCCGCGGCGGGGCTGCACCTCCATCCTTTGGGCAGGATCGGCCCCTCCGTCCTCTGCGCAGGGCGAGCTGCCTGTGCCGGGCTTGCTGCTTTTTTTTAATCAGTGGTTAATTTTTGGTTACGCGTGGAGCCGCTGAGCCATCTCCACTGTCCCTCCCCTGGGCAGAAACCAGAGACAGGACAGACAACCAGCGGAAGGGTTCTCCGGCCACTCGTGCTCTGCGCCAGACCACGGCGTTCGTGTCTGGTTTCTTCTCTGTCGGATAACTTTTCAAAACACACTTGCATTTTATTTCGAATAAGCAATGCATTGCTTGGGCCCAACTACCTCTTCTCTTCCCAGAGAAGAAAATATAGGCACCTTTTCCCTTGCAAATACATTTACTGTGTAGTAAGGAATCAAAACACCATTTAATCCTGAAGATTAAAACCTCATGTTGTCGGGAGGTTCTTATGTGGAACGCTTATTTTCTTTGTGCTTATTTTCTTTTTCTTTTCTGATGGATACAGCTGTCTGGTTTTTCTTGTCACTAGCCAGACCCCTTCATACTGATCCCGGGGCTATTACTCCATCACATCGCCACTCTGCAGAAAGATGGTGTTAAGCAAAAGAGCATTCTCAGAAGTAGGAATTGCTATTGTTAGCAAAACAATACCCGCAAAACAATTTCCTCCCGACCAAAGTCTCGTTTCTCCCGGCAGCCAAATGGGAGGGATGGTTTATTAACTGACGGTCGTGCC
>NW_009624574.1:19988-20611 GCF_000690535.1 Cariama cristata | reverse complement strand
TTCCGACCCCCGAGCGATGCCGCCTTCGCCAGGCCGACGGCTCAGCTGATGGGGGTGGGGGGTAAGGGAGCTCCATCCTGAGTCGCTCCCACAGGTGGGCAAGATGCTCTGATGTAGTACGGCTTTTTTTCCCCGGTATTGGCACTTTAGAGGTAACTTTGCTGCTGTCCGAAAGAGTTTCTCTGAAATGAGCTGCAAAGTGCTGGTTTGCATCCACTGGCAACCCTAAATGTTCCTGTATATAGAAATTAAGCAAGAAAAAAGGAAAGACAGTTGGTAGTGAGGGGCGGGGGGAAATGTGGGTTTGCTGGGGAATATTTTTCTGACTGCAAAAGAAAAGGACGCCGTGCCTTGCAGTAAATAAGCCCAGGTTCCCGGGGTGGCAGAGCGCCAGGCCTGAAGATTCACAGCTCATTTTTTCAACAACAACAATTAGCTTCTTGAGCTAATGAGGGGTTTCATAAGCAACCATGAATAATAGTGCTTAGGGACTCTTGGCAAAAAACAGTGTTTTGAATCACACAGTCACCGTGTCGTTAAAATCAAAGCGGAGACTCCTTGCACAGCGGTTTCCTCCCCGATCCATTTTCCTCGGCAGACAGGCTGTCAGGCGGGGAGGTGGG
>NW_009624574.1:16406-19973 GCF_000690535.1 Cariama cristata | reverse complement strand
TGCAGGAGTAACAGCCAGGTGCCTAGAAGGTTGGCGTGTGACGGTTGAGGTGGTTTGGTTACGAGCATCTCCAAGGAGTTCCCGGAGGAGGCAACGATCCAGTTCTGCAGAGGCGGTCAGAGCTATTGGAATACGATGGCCACATTAGGAGACACAGAGAGAAACTTTGACTCCATTGACGGGAAGGGGAGGGATATCAATTCTATCTCTTTGAATTAATGAACTATAGTCTGAAACTTGCAGCCTGGTTAAAAACATTATAGATTTCGCCTGCTCACCACTCCAAGGGGATTTCTGTTACCCCCCGCGTGCTCTCTGCAGGTTGCGGGGCTTGCTATAGCCCTGCTCTTCTCTGCAGCCTGCGAGCATCTCAGGGAGCATCCCTGCCTCCCCCCGGCAGAGCCAGGCAGCCGGGTTTCATGCATGCTGCTGCACAAAGTGGGAGGCTCGAGGGAGTCCCTGGGGCTTCGACGAGAGGTGCAAGCCGAGGAAGGCACCTTCCTCTGAAAGCGTTTCTTGCCCCCGTGTCCTGGAGCCCCTTAGACCACCCTGGTGCGGCGCAGCCTGCCGGGCTGCCAGGCCATCAGCACGGCGTGGTGCCACGAGCAGCCAACCCACCCCTGCACCACAGCCGACTCCTAAAAACTCAGTTATACCTTAAAATCATAGGTCTGCCATTTGCTGCGAGTTGTTAAGCCGCGTGATACCCTGGCAGGCTTGGATTCGAGCCACGCTTGCTGCTCGGCTGGAGAGGCGGCGAGCAGAGAGACATTCCTAAAATGAAGGGCTGTCCAAACGAATTGGGTGGAGGGCCCAGCCTCTTGCTGAAGCGCTGGGCATTACCAGCTGTAATGTCGCCTTCGCTCCGCAGCATCTTCCTAAGTGCGAGGCAGCGTCAGCTCTCTGATTTTAATTTTATTCATAGAGCTGCTATTACTCCATCTGGATCACGCGGGATGAATACTAATGGCCCTCTGGATTGTTTTAAGTGCAGATCTGAACCAGATACCTGCTTTCATTTTGTTAGGAGCTGCCGCTTCGCACAGAGATTTGTGGAGTTTTCCTTCTAATGGATCCCACTCGGCTCCGGTGCCGGACATCAGTGTGTGTAAGTTAGGGCAGAGCAAACCTACAAATGCCGGGGAAAGGGAGATGCGGGAAAACCTGGCTGGTAATTATTAACTCTGACGTGTAATTACACGGGAAGAAAGGCTCGGCCTCGGGAGGAGGGTGGCTGAGGCGAGGGTGTTTAGCTTAGGGACCAGCGGGCCCTACCCGCACCCCAGGCTCGTTGCTCTGCTCCAGCCCCCCCGCAGTGATGTGGCAGCTCTTCCTTCGCCCGCGCCACCCATCTGAACCATGAGCTCTGCAGGGCAGGGACCTCCGCTTCTGCCGCGTGGCTCCGAGGGGACCCTAAGCTGGCGGCTCTTGGTACTCCTGTAAGGCTAATAGCAGTCAGCGGTGATAATTTGCTCTTCTTGTAGACTTTCCCCTCTTACCCTCCTGTCTCTGTTTCCTCTGAGGGTTGATCTGTGCCCCCCTGTAATCACTCTGGCCACCCCAGCTGAGGATGCACTGGGGAACATCTTGACCTCCCGGTGAGGTGCCCGCTCTCCTCCTGGGGCACGTGAGCTCCCCGGCCCCGTCGGTAATTGCGCTGCACGGAAGGATGCCCCCGGGTCTGCTCCGAGGGCGCTCCAGCCTCCACGCTGCATCCGAGGTGGGAATTATCCTATTTAGCAAAGAGGATTAATGTTTCATAACAAAAGGTAATTTATTCAATTGTATGCAAAAAAGGTAGCGGGTAACGACACATACAAAGCTCGCTTTATTTTTTGCTATCGTATTATAAGTTTAAATGCTGTGAAAATATCGGTAACTCCATTGTGCACCTTTGAGGAGAACTTGACCAGTCCCAGCCTGAATTGGATTGCCTTAATTAAACCCACTTGACTTTGACAGAAGAGGAACATGGCAGGCTTTCGGGCAGACGGATGCACAGTCTCCTCCTGAGCAGATGGCGAAGTGCTGATCTCTTTGAGAGCACCGTGATCTCCCTCCCTGCATCTCGAGGAGTTCCACGAGGTGAGCCATGGGGATCTTCTTCTTTCGGCAGCCCCATTAACCAGCAACTGGCGTGCACGGCCTGGCACTCTACTTGATCCACTCCAGCACCTGTGCGGATGCAAGGCTTGATCCCGAGGAGGGACCCCGACCCACAGGACGGCCGAGTCCAGACCCATCCGCTTTTCTGCTGGGGAAATAGCACTCACGTTGCCGTAACCATGATGGACTCAGAAAGTAAGTACGGGCAAGTTTAGGAACACATAGGAAAAGCTAGGGTTGTGTAGTGGATGAAATTATGGGGGAAAAGCAGACAGTCTTTTGGCTACCCAAGACCATCTTGTGCTTGAAAGTGTTTAAGGTTAGAAAGTTTTTCTTCCCAATTGTCACGTGTGTGAGTCGCTGCTCGAGTTCAACAGCACCTCATGCATGACGGTTTCCGCAGGTGCGGTACATCAAGAGAGGAGGAAGACTATGAACTGCTGGCAGAGCCTTGCAAAGCCAGAGGCACGAGGACAGCAAACGGGCATTACATCGTTCCCTGCTGCACAAGGAACCCTTGTTTTGAGAGACCTGCCCGTTCCCTGGGCTTTCACCTCCTTGCTGCATTTGCCTGCGGTTTGCCTTTAGTCAGTGATGATAATAATAATAGTAGCCATGAAGAACGTCCTTGCCTACAGGACTTTTTCCTTCTCGCTGCTTTGCTGTGGCTCTAAAACCACCTGCTGCCGCAGGCGTCGATCTCTCCTACACATCCCGGTCCCAAGGTCAGCGGCACCACTGGCTGCCTTATGGCCCTTAAACACACCATGGCTGGGTCCCACGTCCGTATCCATCCCCTCCTCGGGGCAGAACCGCTTCCTCCTTCTGTACCTGGCCTGGGCTACAGCTCCAGACATTCACCTCCAGCTCTCGGTGGCATTCGTTTTAGCTCGGCGCCTACAGCCCGGATCTGACAGAAAGTGACAGTCTGGTTGGCTCTGAAGAAACATGCTTGTTTGTTGCTTGGTTTTGTTTGTTTGTGTGTTTTGTTTTTTTTTTTTTTTAAATCTAGACCAAAATGAACACAGAGGAAAAGCTGTCCCCCTGCGCCGAGGCTCTGCGGGTCTGAATTCCTGTTGCAGGCTTTTCTGCGTGGCGCTGACGGCATCGCATGCCTCTCCAGCATCTCAGGAGGTATTTATAGCATTTCAAGATCTTTTGTGTGGCGTGAACTCTTGAAATAAGCAAGCCGGTAAGTGCTTTTACCTTCTGGGGGAGACTGTAAAAGCCTCAGTATCTGCATTGATCCAGCCCTGGGGATTTGCATTAATTACTTCCTCCTCCGGTGACTTTCAGCTCCCGATTCAATTGCTAGCGAAGGTACCCGCAGCACACACAATCTCGACGCCGTAACCTCTGGCTGTGCCGGGCGCCGGTATCGTTGGTCGCAGCGTGGGCTCCGCGGCGACGGAGGGGCCTTTGCGGCGGGGGGCGGGGGGGGGACGGAGGGGGAAAGGCCCC
>NW_009624574.1:12397-16303 GCF_000690535.1 Cariama cristata | reverse complement strand
GGGGGCGTGTTTGCGGGAGGGTTCCCAGCCATCTCTGCTGCTGCCTCAAGCCAGTTGCCTTCATTTTATCCCAGAGCATCTCCTAATCTCTGCTCCGCTTTCTTCCCCTCTGACTGGTTTTCTCTCTGCTGTTCCAGAGGAGCTCTCTGGGCCAGCCTGTGCTGAACATGCTTTATTCTGCAGACGAAACTCAGCCCATGAGGAAAGGAGACGATAGGGTTTTACGAAAGCATTTCTAATGGAGACAGCGATTCCTCCGGAGCTGTCACGTCACCTGTGCTGGACAGCGAGTGCAGAGTAGGTCAATCATCTAAACTAGAGTAAGAGATGCAAGAGATCACTCCTGCCAGAAAATAAGGGTTTAAAAAAAAAAAGTAAATCGTTGCACCAGATTGCTCGCTGCTGTTTTTGCCAAAGTCAAAAATAGAGGTGAAAGGAATTCTATTCCCTGCTTCCCCCCCCCGTCCCTGCCCTGTTCTGTTTTCACCCAAAAAGAATCTCCCCTGGGCTAAAGACCCATCTGGCCAAGTGGTGTTTATAGGCAATTTCTAAGAAAGGATTTATGAGGGAAAGTTTGAAAGTCCCTTTGCTCGAGGAACGTTGTCATGCTGTCTCCCAGCCTGCAGCTCCCCGGGGAGCCCTGCTCCGACCGCCCTCGCTAGCGGGAGCTCCAGCTTGCGCCGAAGGCCACGCAGAGGACAAGCCGTTAAAGGTCCCTATAACAATGTCGTCTGGCATTAACCACATTGGAAACTTCAATCTTGGTTTTTGCAGGACCAGTCAAGAAACAAGAACGACCGGTCAGCGCACTCGAACGCACTGTGCGGGACTGGTGCTGGCTCGGGAAGGGTCTGCGGAGCCGGGAGCGAGGTGGCGGAGGCCATGCTCCACGCGTGGCCGCTGCAGCACCGAGACGGAGAACTTGGCAAAACAAGCCTGGGCTGGAAGTTACCGTTTATCAGAGAACTTGCGCTCTGGTCTGCAGACTGTACGCCGAAAAGCAAAGCCTTGGGAAGCTGAGAATATTTTCATAGGGTTCTCTGATTGTTAGGGGCTCTCTGGCTAGCTGTCTGATGTCCCTCTCTCATCTGGTCCCTCCACAGAGCTTTGCTGGCCTCCCTCCTGCCCTGGCCAGTGGCCCCAGGGGCAGAGCCCGTGTGGTGGCTCCTTGCCGGTGGCACAGGCTGCGGTTTTCGGCTGCCCAGCCGCCTCCAGCATCGCACCCCGGTCGCATCTGCTGAGGCTGACGGGCCCTCCTAAAGCCGGGCTACCGACGCCGCTGCCATCAGCGATGAGTTCGTAGCAGCCTTTGATGCCTCGTGTTGTTTTTCTTGCGTTTCAAAGCCCTGCCTCTTTCTGCTGAGCACTCTGAAAGCAGCCGCTCATCTGTCTCGCTGAAGGGTTTTGTCAGGAACGTGGCTCTTTGCCTTTGAGTTGTTTCTGCGGCTCGCTGCGAGCCTGGAGGAAGGGCCCTCTGTTGGGACGCTGCTTTTATTGCTGCTTTGCTGGCCGTGGCATCAAAGAGAATAGCAGATAAATTGTGGCTGGGGGCAATTAAATTGTGGCTGGAGACAATTAAGGGTAGCGTGCCTCTGGGATTTGTACCAGATCCAGGGCTGTGCCATGCAGTCATTAATGAGCTAGAAAAGCAATAAGTTGTGAAGGAACAAAATTTGCAGATGACACACGGCTGTTTAGAGTAGGCAAGTTTAAAGAAGATGGAGGAATTTTAAGGACATCTACCAAAGCCTGGTGAACAAGTGCCTGGCTTGGAAATGACATTTGGTTTGCCCGATGCAAAAGGATGAACAGAAATTGCAATTATCTGAGCTATTTGCACGTGTTTCCGTGTTCTGAGTTAACCCTATCAGCTCAGGAAGCCTGTATACGTGTACATTAGGGGAAACTCCTGCACTGAGAATCCAAAAAGCCAAGCAATATAGTACTCTCTAAAGCACAGGGCAGGCACCCTGGAAATACAATGGTTTAATGCGTTGAACCGGGGTGTGGGCTGCTCTGAGCTGGCTGCAGGTGGCTTTGGCTCCCTCAACGCAATATTTCCTCTGGTGAATGTGCTCAATAGAACAGGCGGAGAAAAAAAAATACTCCGGAGGCAGACGAGTAACAGAGGGATTCCAGGACTTCTGGTACAAGCCTCCGCTTTGGGCTGCATCGGTTCTTTGCTCTGGTCTTGGGTTCAGTAAGTTACAAAGCCTGGCCCCGGGTCGTCGCCTTTTGCCCGACTGCGAACTCCGCACCCCACGATCTCAGTTCTGGTGCAGGGACATGGAAGAGAAAGCGAGAGAGAAGACCAGCAACCTCGAGAATTGCGACAGGTGAACAAAGTCTCAGCTTGCTCGCCTTGAGCTCCAATTCCCTTGATGCTCCCGACCCGCGACATCGCCCCTTCCTTCCTTCTTCCTCCCCCCCCACACAGCCGTGCCCCCACCCCCCCCCAAACAGCCGTGCCCCCAATTAAACCTCCAGCGCAGCATCTCTGCAGAGTGCCACGGGGATGAGTTACCAGCTGGCGAGATTCATGGCACCGCTGCTCCCCCTGATACCTAATAATTCCAGAGCAACATTCAGCATTGCAATTTATTCCAGTTGTAAAACATGGTAAAGGTAAATCACGGAGAGTATAATCATTTCTTTTCTTTCTTATAAATCAGGCCACATCCAAAAACTTGTCCTCTGCCTTCCCGGGCGGACTCTCACATCTCAGCGGCGGGGAGGGGGGAGGGAAGGGGAGAGAGTTTTGTACACGTGAGGACCCGGCGGCAGCCAGAGCAAGGCAAGTCTGCTTGGGGGCTGGCTGAATTTTTAGCGTGCTCCCCCAGCCCGCCAGCCACTCTGCCGCAGTTCCCAGCACGGTCGGCGCGATTTCCTTTTCCCCCGCCTTGCAGCAATCGCGTTTTGCAGCCTCTGGTCCCTTGTACCCTGGGCTGCAGAGAGGGACCCAGAAACCCAGGGAAGTTGGGTGACTTGCTCTAGGGACGTACAGCGAGTTGGCAGCAGAGCCGAGGGCAATGCCTCGAGGAGAGCCTCGTGCTCAGCGGTTTTGTGGTCAAGCACAGCACGGATGCTGCTCCAAGCACAGAGCTCAGGGATGAAACCGTGTATATTGCAATTACAGCTCTGAAAATGATTCCCTTTCCAGCGTGGGCAAGCCGCCCTGGCCCTGTCACTGCCTGTGCCATGAAGATAATTGTTGGGATGTTGCTCATGGGACAGGATGGGATTAGTACGTTAAAAAGCACTCTCTGTTGGATTAGCTTTCCTTCCCTTCGAACCGATGACAAAGCTCGCCTTGCCTTCCGCAGAGGCGGTCACGCTGCCAAAGTGGTTTTGAAAAGCACGGCCTTGCTGCTTGCGCAGCGCTTGGCCGTGTCCGGAGCGACCCAGGAGCAGAGAAACAGCCTGCATCTTTGCCGCTGGTATTTGTGTCTTCTCTCTCGGCTCACAGCCCTCTCTCTTGCGGGGCCGGTGGGGGGGAGTCTTTCCATTAGTAGTCAGAGCCCTTTCCTATGCCCGTCTGTGCTGGTTACGGCCATTTAAAAAAAAAAAAAAAATAAAAAATTGCAAGTTGCTTTTCTCAAGTTTCCAGCTGATCTCTCAAAATAGCTACTTAAATCCCCAGGACTGTGGGATTCAGCAGTGAAAGCATCCACACCTCTTATTAAATGAGTGTGGATTTACTACAGAAAAGACCTCAAGTGGGATTTTTCAAAGGTTGCGTCGGCCAGCGATTGGGAAAGCCACGGTGTGTAGGTCCCTCGCTCTCCTGCACGGCCCGGCGGCCGAGGTCTGGCCCCTCACCGAGGCGCTGGCAAAGCCAGGGAAACCAACTCGTTTGTTAGCGGCAGCGCCTGGTCATCTCCTCCTGGTTGGAAGCGTCCCTCGGCG
>NW_009624574.1:11437-12383 GCF_000690535.1 Cariama cristata | reverse complement strand
CCTGCTCCCGAGCCCAGCGCGGTGGGAGGAGGTCTGGGCAGGTCCAGCCCGGCGGCTCAGCCCCACTGCTGAAATCCTCACCAGGAGACCGTGATGAATGGTAATTCTCTAAGCCCGGCATTGCTCTATTTTTTCCCCTTAACAACTGAACTGATTAGAGTGAAACTTTGACTTGATTAGTGATTATTGTCTCGGTATGGTGGTTGCTTGCAGCCCTTTCATTTTCTTGGTTTGTTTTTAAAAAAACATTGGCAGGCATTTCATCCCCTGATTTAATGCTTGGGCTCTCTGCTCCATATTCATTTCTCTCTTCCATTGCCCCCCCATGCTTAGAAGGATCAAGTTATTGTTTTATTTTTGTTTACGTGTAGAAAGCGGGGACTTGCGAGGTGGCTGTTCCCTTCGATTCATCTCCCCAGAGGGAAGACGGGTGTGCTCTGTCACGCAGGGGACGGGGACAAAGCTGCAGCAAGCCCTAATTACAGAATGACATGCAAGAGCAGCTCCATCTTTCTTTCTTCTGGGTTCCAGCTCAGTGAAGTCCTTTACTCCTTGAGCTCCACCACATCAGAGGCTTATTCAGCACTCCTTCTGTTAATTATTGGCATTAGAGCAATGTCTGGAAATCCCGGATGAGCTCAGAGCCGTTCCTGTTTTACAATGTGTTGCTTTCTTTCCTTCTCGCAGGGCTCCAGCCCGGGTCAGGTCTCGGGGCCGTTGCTTCGTCAGCAGAAAACACGAGACAGCCCTGATCCGTGGCGTCCTCGGGCTGGGAGGAGACTGGAACCGACCCAGAGGGTGAGGTAAGGGCACACTGAAACGCTCAGTTCTTGCAAGTCGGATGTGAGGATGAGGATGGCAGCTGCCCATCACACCTGCATAGGCGGTCATCCCAGGACAAGGACCGAGGGCTCTGCCAGCCTCCCAGTGCCCCCCTTTCCCGCAG
>NW_009624574.1:5864-11406 GCF_000690535.1 Cariama cristata | reverse complement strand
CGGTGGGGGTGGGGTCTCCCCGGCCCCCCGCCCTGCGGCTGCCGCTGCGAACTGAGTCCTCGGGCCCTGACGGTATCGGCTCTGCCGCTGAATTGCCCTCCCGCCTTTCTTCCGCCTTGCAAACAGCGGGCAAAATATTTGCAGTGGGGACCAGCTAGATCCCAGCTCCTTCTGGGAATGCAGCTCACGTGCCGCGTATTTCAATAACAATGACTTATTAAATAATAACTGACATTTACCTAGCTGCTGCTCGTCCTCAGAGCCCCCAAGACTTGGCCAACTTTAATTAATAGTTGTTTTAATAGTTAAATAACCTTTATAACTGCATTTCATTTATTCCGGGCCCATCAGAAATAAAGTCATAACGATCCGAGTCAAGCGATAAAACACAACATCTGGTTTAATGTTTGCGGGTTATTTAATGAACTGAGGAACCTGGCAGAAGAATGGTATATTTCTTTCGTTTTGCTTCTTGTAAGAACATACGTTTGGTAGTGAAATACTGCTCGGGAGCTCACGTTTTGCCTCCTGCTTTTGGCTGGCTGTTTTCCAGACGGGGGTTCAGCCTCAGGGACCCCGTGTGCTCATTCCCGGAGGGAATCGGGTGCTGGGGAGCCCTGCTGTGTCGGGCCCGTCCACAGAACGCGGTGGCGGAAGCACCGTTGATTTATCTCTGGGTGCAATCTTTGCCATCTGTTTTTATATCGCGCTCGGCACAAGATGAGTACCTCCCGTATAGCACGCGTGTTTCACGGACCGTAGAGTTCCTGCGCCTGCAGAATTTATGGTAAGGCGGACAATTGCCTTAGCGCATCCTTCCCACGACTGGGGCTCAGGACAAGCGGTGCTGCCTCCAGATGCGCCGGTCCCTTCGGGAGGTGGCCGACCAGCCCCTCGCACCCGCCGTAGCCCCTGAGCCCGAGGTGCGGCTCCCACCTCTTCCCCTCTGGCATGTGGAGCAAGCTGGGTGCCCGGCTCACCCCGGCTTGCTTCAGCGCAGCGTTGCCTGCTCTCCCTGAAACTTCTGACTTGGGTTTCCTCGCCCTTCTCGGCAGCCTATTGGGAGCATCCTGACTAATGTTGCTGAACGCGGCTCCCGCTCCGTGGTTCCCAGAGCACCGTCTGCGCGATAACATCAGCTTCCTCGGGCATATTTTGGGTACTCGTGCTCCCCCCGCAACGTTACCTATTAATTGCACGGGGAAGATATTCCAGAAACTTACTTATGCCCTTGAGCTATATTCGTGTTTATTTCCATAACTCTTTGATACAATATTTGTCTTTGCCTGAGATAGTTTGCCAAAAGGAAAGGGAGAAGGAGGAGAAGCATATGAAGGATTTGGATTGCCTCACATCTGCCTTTCTTTAAGCAGCCCATATGGGAAAACATATTCTTCCGCACAGAATTTGTTAAGGGTTTCTCAGAACGCACTGCGTACACATTTAACACAGAACCTAGCAATATTTATGTGTAAAATGGGTCCAAACAGACCCATTTGGAGAGCGTTTGGAAGACGTAGGGTGGCAGTGCGCATCGCAAACGTCATAGTCTCGCTAGCTAGCTCAGCTTGTGGGATCTGCTCGTGCCGTAGGTTTGATGGGAGGAGAGGAAGCTATCCAGCTTGTTAGGTATAAAAATAATAATGTGTGCAATGTTATGAGCATATTTCATTCCTGAAGCTCCAAAAAGGTGACACTACCCAGGGCCCCGTTTAAGACAGAGTAGCCGAGTGAACTGGAGTCGACAGGAACCGATACTTCATCCGTTTCCTTTCTGTTGGCGTAAATCACGAGAGGCAGCTTGCGAAGCCCGCGTTCCTGTCGGAGCGCCGTTACTCACACGGGTAGTCCCATCGACTTCCTTGCAGTAACTCACGGCAGTCGTGATTCATGGGCTGGCCCGAACAGATCGATCCCATGGGGTGAGAGAGCGGCTTCCTGAGGGAGCCGGGAGCAGGCGCTGGATCCAGCCCCTCTGCATTGCCCAAAATGGTTGGTGCAAGCCCGGAGCGGCTCCTCCCGGGTCCGCACGGACCTGAAGCTGGTGGAAAGGAGAGCGGAGGCTGATCTTGCCGCTCTGCCAGCTATAGGTTTGTTTTGCAGGAATGTGATGTAAAACCATGTTATTCCCTCCCCGGCCCCCCATGCATTTCGTTACACGTGCAGCCCCGGCACCTACGCGAGGCTGGATGGATGCTGAGGTCCTGCAGGTAGCAGGTAAAAGCGGAGGCTGACGAGGGCTAAGCGCATCGCATCGTCTGGGTTCGGGCTTCACTGGGTTTTGTTTGGTCTGGTTTATCTGAATCTTTATTAGATAAACTTGAATCGGCAACAGGGTGTTTGATGCAATAGCTTACGTGATCTCCATCCGAAAAGGCAGGGTGGCAGCTCCCCAGCCCCGCAGCCATCCTCCTGAGCGCACGCAGCCAGCCCTGCCTGCCTGGAGATAATTTTATTTCATCTTGGCAATCTTCCGCTATATACTTAAGTAAACAAAGATCAAGCTACTCACAACCTTAATTAGGCTCGACGTAAATAATAGATTACTGGATTAGCCAGCGGCATACGTGGGAGAGTAACAATAGCAACATAAAATCCCCATACCAGCGTCTTCCTCACAGCATAACCCTGCAGGTCATCCCTCTTCCCCTATCCCTTCCCACCCTGAACGTCTTATTTGCTCGCTTGCGAAACTGAGGGAGTGATCCGAGAGTATCTGATAGAGCAACGGGAGGACGGCAAGTGGTGTGGCCAGCCCTGCAGCCGTGCTGGGAGGAGAGGCTAGGCGAAAGCACCGTGCCGTTCCCTCGGGATCTGCGATGCATCCTGCTCCGCTGTGGCTCGTTGATTTGAAGTTCAGCCACGGTGATGCCTACGGCAAGTCTCGAGAAAGGCGGGATGCTGTGCTGCTGGCACCCATGGGGACTCTTTGGCTCTCATGCAAAAGTCTCATTTGCTTCCACCAGACCTTGTGGGGCTTCATCCCAGAAAGCCCAGCAGCTCTCCAGCAGATGCGATTTCTACCGTGGGTCTGGATTTGCAGAAGCAATGTGGAGACATCGACTCCTTAGGGCAGAGCGGTGGCCACGGGAGAGGACAAAGGAGGGGAGTTCAGGCCCCCCCGCGGCATCGACAGCGGGCAGCAATGATCCTGTCCCCAGGCGTGTTACTCACCGGCACCTTCTGTCGTGAAATGATGGAGCGCTTCAGCCCCGTCAGAAATAACTCCCTGGCTGCGGCAGTTCATCCTGGATCAGCAGTCCGTGTGGTCTCTATCTATCAACGCAAGTCCTATCCTAATGATGTGATAGCTGTGAAAAGTTGAGCTATTTACACAAGGTCACTTTATTAGTAGGGAAATCGCTCTTATGATAAATGAGCGCTCCGCAGCCTGTCACGGCCGCTCTCCCGTCCCGCTCAGCCCCGCTGCCACTCAGCTCTGCAGCCTTTGCAAAAAAATATGCCTTCGGTCAGAAAACACGGCAGAAAAATAGCGCCTTTCTCTGCTGTCTCTTTTCCTTGGCGCAGCACTGGAGGGAGGGGAGCATCCCAGCCCTCCACCGAGCAGCGGTGGCTGCTGCTCAGGACCGCCTCGTTTCCCACTTGCGGCAGCACGGGCTAACAGGGATATGTTACCAAAAGGCACGAAATGTTACAAGAAGATATTTTTTCAGCCGACGTGCTGACACAGCACCATCTTTGTTTCTTATCCGGGAGTGATGTATGAATTATCTCAACCTAAAGCCTGAAATATACATCACAAGCTGTATCTTTCTGTGGTTTATTTGGGCTGTAAAGTGATACCTTATTATTTCTCCCTCCTGGGCATCCTTTAATGAATCTAGATTTGAAAATGAAATATTTATTATATTTCAGGAGCTTAACCGTGGAAGGAGAGGAGGAGGGGTATGCAAATTTGCAAGAAAGCAGTCAAAAAAAGGTCTCCTCTTGATTAAGAAAAAAACGTGCAAGCGTGCATCTGTCAAGCCACCAAATGGCTCTCCCTGAAAAGGGATTTAATGGGGATGTGGGGAGTGGGGCCCTCCCCGGGAGACTACCCCGCTCTCGCCCCCATCAAATGCTGTTTGTACGCCAGGCCCAGCCCAGGGTGACTTTTGGGGTAAGCTGCAAAACGCTACTGAGGGTCACCTCAAAAGCCGGGGACGGCGGGAGCCCGGTGGGCCTGGGTGGTGGAGGCGGCAGCAGGAGCTGCTGCTCTGCGCATGTCCCAGAGCCCCTCCCGGAGATGTCGCGACGACATCGCCCGCTTCGACGCGTCCTGCAGCCCCAGGCGCTGCGGAGCAATGCAAAGAATTGGGAGCTGGAGATGCGTCCGGTTGTTTTCGGTCTTCAGTCCGGTCAATGCAGTGGTTTGGCAAAATGCAGAAGAAAATACTCTTCCTGCCAATAAACCGGTCGTTTGTAAGCAAATAGATAAACACGGGTTTATCAACGTAGTTAAACGCTATCAAAAGTTGCCAGCGGCTCCCCCCTAATCGAGTTTCAAAGTCACGGTGGAGAAGAAGGTCCGCAGTTGCGATTGTATCAAGATGAGCCCTGGCTTCATTAGAATGAATGCCATTTGTTTAAAAATAGAAATATTCTGCCACCTTCCAGCAGCAAAAATGAAGCAAACTATTAAAGGATTATGATTCTGTGACTTCAGACCTATTGTAGTCTTAATATTTCATGGTGCATTGACACAGAGTACATAATATGCGTCGGCTTCAGCTGTTGCAAGCAGTATGGTGCAGAAATAATTGAACTAAAAAGAAATTGCAGCTATTCAGGGAGGTGGCAACTCTGCTTTGTAGATGTGGGGTTGCAGGTGCCGAGTCAAACGTGCACTTTAAAAAAAAGGAAAAGAAACATCACTGGGTTTGAGGCTGGAAAGATTTTTTTGGTGGATTCTCCTTTTGCTGGCAGTGCTACACCCATGGAGAGAGATACGGTTTGTTGGCATTTACGTAACGGGAAAGAGGATGGAAAACGAGGCCTTGTCTATACGGGGAATTGCGTTCAGTTCAGGCAAGCGGGTCTGAATCTCTGTTTATGCTTTTAAGTCTCGGATGTATCATCCAGTTACCGCAGCTTAACAAGTCGCTGTTTGTCAGCTGTGCTGTAAGTAACAGCAGGCGCGCTCGTAACCCGGCGTCGAGGTGGCATAAAACACAGCAGATTGCACCTTTCGTCTATTCTTATTTCAGTTCTTGGAGCTTAAACTAGTCCCTTATTGTTAAAGGAAAGCCAAACGAGGCTAGTTTCCAGCAAAATAGCTGTCTGTACAGAGCCTTCTTGCATCTTCGCTGGGACATAGTTTAAGTCGAGCTGGCTAAGCCCGTGCAGGCGATTCCTTGGATTTCACACATCAGTGGGAAAATCCCTGTGTACAGTGATGGCGGGGAGATGCTGCGGAGAGGAGGGAACCCTCCGGTTGCCTGAACACGGCAAACCCAGGACAACAGAAGCGAGTAACGATAGTAGCAACGCATCTACAGCGTCCTACAGCTCGAGGGATTAGAAAGGTGGGTCTTGCTGCTAG
>NW_009624574.1:0-5788 GCF_000690535.1 Cariama cristata | reverse complement strand
CCTGGTCCCTTCTGTCTCGCCCTGCAACCTGCCTCAGCACGTAGACCTCCACCACAGCCTTTTCAGGTGTCCCGTCCCATCCGACATTTTCATCACCCTCTCGCCTGGCTCCCCAGCCCAATCGTCAGTGCTCTGCCAGCCAGATCCCCTGTCAGATGGTTTTGCCTGGAGCCGCATCCTTCATCTCGCGGTATCCCTCGCAGCCGCCCTCCCGCCCCTGGCAGTCTGTGCGTCTGTCTGCGGAGCAGCTGAGGCTGGCCACCCTTGGAGACAGCGGGGTGGGTTAGATGGACCTCAGGTCTCAGCCCGTCTGGCACTCGCCACGTTCCTCTACTTCTTCAATCGTTTCACGTTAGGCCAAAAATAAGAGAGGAGGAAGAAGTGTCGCAGCAGTATAGAAATGTTTCAGCACTGCTGGATTGCGGCATGGCGATATTTCATTCTGAAATAGATTTTTCACTTGAAATTTGTTACGTGGTGGATGTCAGCCGGGAAACTCCGTGTTTTGATCACTGGCAAGCACGCCTGTCGGAAGGGGAACTTTTTTCAGGGCAAGTTTTGAAGCGTCTGATTTCCAGCTCGGAACAAAGACACGTTTCAGTGCAGGGGCATTGCTCCTAACGACTGTCCGTACTAAAACTGTCTGTGCCGAAGGCAGGAGGCCTTTGTACCCCCTCGCACCTTGAGGGTGGTGACATGACGTTGAATTTCTCTGGTCCCTAAACGCCCTGATGAGATGTCGTTCATTTGTAAGGAAATGCTAGCACTAGTCACAATAAATCAGTCTTTGCTGGATGAGGTGTTACTATATGTGTGTATATGCATATGTGTAAATAAAAACAGGTATAACAGTACCTATGTATCATGTGTAATATATAATATATACACTTATGTGTATAGAAAACATTCTCCCTGTGAACTTAGCTCTTTTAGCAATGAAGTTGCTAAATCCAACCCACAGCCTGGATTTGAAGGGAGCAGTCTATACTCTAGAAAGATGGAGCTCTTTAGAGCTTCCAGCTTGTCTCGGGGATGGATGAAATGCCGATACCAGTGGAGCAAGCCCTGAGCCTTTCCTCCCGGACGGCCGGTACTGCTCCAGCATGCCACGTGTGACCGAGGCACTGGCAGCCGTTGCAGGTATCTGTGTTGCAGTGGCACCCTGGGGTCCTGCTCTGGGAGCACCCTGTGCCAGCGCCGGCCGTGTGCATCACTCCACGCTCCTCTGCTTCTCCAAAGCAGAATCTGAACTGATGTGTTTGTAAGTGTTGGCATTTTGAGCAAATGGAAATTTTCTGGGTTTTGCCTCCCCCCAGAGCGATGCAATTTCACAGCAAATCCATTGTTGCAGCAGTCGCTTGGCACCATCCCTGCTCCGGCTCCTGGCAGCCCTTGTCCTCCCTCCCTCCCTCCGCCTCTGCAAACGCCACATGTGAGACCGGTCCTCCGCTCTGAGTTGATTTCTTTCCATTTGGGGGAGACTCTTTTCCAGCAGAAGGTGAAATGCAACTTCGTGCACCCTGTTCCGAGGTTGGGGGTTTTTTTCACCTATCCCAGCCGCGCTGGTTCCCGTCCCACCGCTTGCCGTCGGACACGGCACGGGGGAAATCAGGGCTGCTCAGCGGAGGATCCCCAGCTCCAGAGCCGTCCTGCCGAGGGGCAATGTCTTCAGGGAGACAAACATCTTTAATAAAATATATTCAGCTTGGTGATGTGCAAGTCACTAAGCAGTTTGACAGCCAACGGCATGAGGAAGTGGAAGGATATGTTCAAGGCAGATTGATTTTTTTGGCAGACGAGGTTAAAAAAAAAATCACTTGGGCTAGGACCTACAAACCCAGATGCAAACAGCGAACTTGATGTCTACTTACAGCTTGAAGTACGTGGTGCTACCAAGGTAGAGGCTTACAGATAACACTCTTTGGAGAAGCAAACGTCCCAAAAGCAGGCACGTTGCTAATAGGATCTGCCTGCAGAATGTCTCACAGCTGAGAAAGTGCCCAATCTGAACGCGGTTTTGTAGGATGTAGGATGCAGTTCCCAGGCTCCAGCGGTAAATGATGGTGAAAGTCAGCTCACCCACTTGTCATCCAGCCGAAGGACTTTCCTGGGCACTTTGCAATCTTAATAGATCCTGTCAGGTGCCAATTTTGCGTCAATATTTTGCAATTAAAAATAAAAAATAAAGTGCAACTCTTATAGAAACCCGATGAAGCTATTACTGCAATGCAGCCACCTGTGGCGGGAAACACATTGGCTGCTTCATCTACGTCCCAAACCTCCGCGTGGCACTTTTGAAGAAGCGGCGAAGAATTGGGCGTTCTCTTTGTGCGGATGGCAAAAAAATCCAGGGGCTCAGGAGGTAATTCAGTGGAAAAGACTCTGCCACCTCGAAAGAGCCCCCCCCCCCCCCCAGCCGCAGTAACACCTCTCCTGGAAAATGATCTCTTTGTTGCTGTCAGAGAGAGAAACTCGGCGTTGTGACTTGGCTACTCAACATGAGAGGGGCTCTTAGGAGATGGGAAAATGGAAGACAATGCTTGCTTTCTTTATTTGCTGGGCAATGATACAGGGAAAGCATGCGAGGTCTCCAGGTAACGTAAGAGTCCGGATCTTCTCGTGGTCAATCACAGTCCTTAACCTTTCTCTCTTCTGCGGCAAGCGCCCTTGGGACTGTTTGTGCTTTGATTTCAAGGCTTTCTCTCTGAATGCAAACAGGCGGAGGGGGAGATTGTCATGCAGACACGTAGCTCCTCCTGCATTCCCCTCTCTCCTGGCACCACACAGACAAAGGCAGGTTAGAAAACGGTACCAGCCTGCGATCTGGTGATGGTAAAGTTTTTGTCATAAAAATTTGCTCGCTCTACTGAAGTAGCAAGTGAGATATTGTGCTGCTTTACACCAGATGATAATCTGGCTGAAAACACATCCGAGAGTTTGGTCACATAGACGTTACCTTCGAGATGTTTAGGTGTTGGTTTGGGGTTTTTGCCCCCAGAGAAGCCCTACTAACCTCCACCCGTTGTGGTGAAACTGCCATCAGCATCAGAGCTGGTGGGATGCGGGGACGCATCTCTCCATCCCACCGTTCTGCCGCAGGGACTTGCTGGTACCATCGCCAACGTTGCAGCACGCGATTAGGGCTAAAAAGGCAGAAGGCAGGCAGGTTGGGGGCGTGCTGAGGTCCTGCCTCGGACCTGTGAGCAAAGGCAATCACCCCCTCTCTTTTTCCCCCGCTCTGCTCCAAAGATGCTCGCAGGGCCGTATTTATCTCAATGTCATTTTCTTTGAGATGTGAGCTGGAACAAATCCGGAGCAGCTGCTCCATCTCTAAGTGTCCTTTAGGGATCCCTTCAGCAGACACTTTGCAGGATATAATGATGACATTCTAACAAGCGCTAATGCACATGTTGTCATCTTTCTGTATTTACACTTCCCACAGGAGGCATCGTTCCGAAAAGGAAAAGTGAGAGATGGAAACTTTTATGCAGAAACTTTGGTGTCTGAGCCGGCCTCAGCCGGGGAAGCCGCCTAATTAAGAAAAGCCGTCGGGCAGGGAGATTCCCCCAGCTGAGCGGGGGCAGCAGCTGGCAGCGCACGGAGAGATGGCAGGGAAAGGATGGCCCGCCGAGCAAAGGCCCCTAGTCCCTGCAGTCGGATTACCCCAGGCTGTAAGGAAAAGGGGGGGAAACAAAGGGTTATATTTTGGGGTACAGAGTGACGGCGGACCCTGCATCACTCCAAGTCTCACAAAGTTCAGTCTAACGATTTCACTGCAAACCAGGGGCGTTACGTATTCTGGCGTACGCTTGCCTTCTCCCCGCTTCACCCCAAAAGGTGATGCCTGGAACATATTCACGGCCCTTGTGGTGGACGCTCATTAGCCGCAGCATTAAACAAACCCCGTGACGGCTTCTGCGAGCAACGCTTTCCCATAGCTGTCACTTGAAAGAGGATCCTGGAGTCACAAATGCAATCAAATCCTCTTCATCCGTGAGGAGACAACTTAAATAAGCTCTTTCTTTTTTTTGTCATAGACATCCGTACGGGTGTGTGGGTCTACGTATAAGTAAATAAAAGAGAACCTACCGAACAAAGTAAGTGAAATGAAACTCTCTCTGTATATGCTTGGTATTTCATCACAGAAGCAGCTGAAATGGATAAGGTCGCTACTTTGTCCTCTGCTTACTGATCTAATCGGGGGGGAGATTGTATCCAATAAATAATATATCAAAAGATTTCTCTCTTCATCTCTTCGCACGCACGCTCACTCCGCCATCCCCACTGCGTTGCCCAAATCAGGAGTGAGGATCCAGCCGGCGTGATAGGTAGTAATAAATGGCTCTGCTCGTCAGTGGAAATTTTGCTGGCAAATTTCCGAACCAGATTAAAAAGTAAATTAGATTTCTTCTGGAGAGTTATTTTCGAGGGTTTTGTCTGCCGATGTTCTCGTGCAAGATTGCAGCTTTTCCAAGGGGGGAGAGAACAAAAGGGGAAGATAAAGAATCGAGGTTGCAATTATCTGACTGAACGAGGTTCCTCTGTGGAAGGCACCTAATCAGGAAAGTCTCACATTTGCTTAAAATACAAGGCGCAATACAAAATTTATTTATAATCTGCCTCACCTGCTCAGATAAAACTGTTTCTAAAGCCAGGCAATTGCAGGAGACAAGCTGTAAAATGGAACAAATGGAATCAAATCGAGTATTAATAACAGCGGAATGAAATAATAACAAAAGCGGGTCCTTTAGCAGAGCACAATTTCTGTTTTACAGAAAATGCCGATGGAGCGGCAGGAGACAGAGACGCGTTACCCACTGGGAGACGCGCGCGGGACGGGGGAGCTGGGGATGCAGAAGTCGCAGCAATCCCTGAGCACGGCGAGGGAGGTGGCAGGGCCCCAGGTACCTGGAGGTGAGTAACGAGGCGCAGCTAACGAGGGGAGTGCCGAGGCCGCCCAGCTGGGAGGCAGGTGAAGTTACTTAAGTCCCAGCCCTGGGGACCAGCCCAGATTACCAGAGCTGGGGGCAACGTGGAGCTCTTCTGGAGCCTTCGCCTGGGACCCTGGGTGAGTCGCTTGGCCTTTTTTTCTCTGTCTATGCAGCAGAAACGTTGTTGTTTTGGTTATTTGATGTATGCCTTTAGTCCACGTGTGCGCAGCCCCTAGCGCTCTCTGTTGCTGACCTTGCGTAGGAGCTCAAGGAGTGGCTGCAGTAGAAATAAGGTAGATAATACGTCGGGTGTAGAGCTGAGGGGTTTTGTCCATGTCCAGGAGCTCTCGCTGCAGTTGGATGTGCAGGTAAATCCTACGGCCTCGGAAGAGTTGGTTGCGTGGGCATTATTCTGGTTTGCTGTGTCTCTGTGCTTTGTAACGTGCTCTGTGCCCATTGAAGGCAAGGTCAGCGCTGGGAAACGCGCCGGGACCGAAGCTGGGGAGGTTTATTTACCCTCAAATGTTTGCAAAGCTGTTTGCCCTACACTGACTGGCTTGTTATTGCACTTAGCTGTTAGGGAAACAGATTAATTTGCTGGGTTTGGCATACGACAGCATTAGGGTTTGAGACAGAGCAGCCGGTTTAGCATCGCTTATAAATACGGTCGGGGCAGCTGGCTACCTCAGGCGTTTGTTTGGAGATGTGTGTTTTGGTGGACCGGAAACTTTTTGCATACAAACAACCCTTCTGTGTTTATAAACGAGGTCTCCGGGGAACACCCTGGCTGATTTCTCACGTAACCTCTGCTCCTAAATGGTTCAGATGCACCAAAAACCCAAAACAAAGAAAGCGAG
>NW_009624573.1:2932-22447 GCF_000690535.1 Cariama cristata | reverse complement strand
TATATGTTATATTACATATATATGCCTTTACAGATGTCCTTGGAAGTTCTTTAACTCCCCCCCCGATGTATTTTTTTGGCGTAAAAGTGACTTCACTGACATAGTGAATGTTGGTAGCTGATCTCGTAGCTGTCATGTACTGGTTGGGGTGCTCAAGAGCTAGTGTTCATTACTGCTTTCCAATATTAATCTGAAAAGATATGGAATAACTTTCTTGCCAAGTATCTAATAGCTGTGTTGTGCATGCATACTGAAAATATGAAGTTTTGTGTTTATTAAATTTGGTCTTAGTCATGTAGGAGATGGCTATTTCTAGAAGCACGTGCTCTAATCCAGTAAAATGCATATTCTTGCAGCTGCCTCTTTTTGTAAGGAAAATGGGAACTAAAACTGTTTGCTGGCAGGTTGTACTGTTAGGCTGTATAGGTGGTTTCTAACTGCGAATAGCTTTATGTGACTTACTGTCATTTAGCAAAATCTGTGCCTGAAAGACTTCAAGAACAAGACTTGTACACCTCTTCCCTGTCTTTGCATTAATCCTTTCAGTTGTAAATATACAAATGTAGAACCCAGTGTGACTTGGGGGCTGGGCAGGGTTTACTATTTGGAGGAGTATTTATAGTAGCTGAATTAAAAAGTAAAGAATTTGAGGCAGACATATACAGTGAGGTTTTTTTCTTTTTACTTGTGTTATGCTTGCTTGACAACCCCATTTTCTAAATAACTTAAGTGTAGTAAACCAATCTTGTTATCAAATCAAACTGACTTTTAAGGGAAAAACTTATCCTTTATTACATTACCTGACAAAATTAGCTTTAGTCATCTTTAGGCAGAAGAGGTGTTTTGATTATTCTATGAGAATGTAATATATTCTATGCCCAGAAAAATGAGAAACATAATATGATAAAAGTTACAGCTGTAGAAGATCTCTAATAATGCTAGTCTAATTAGATGAGAGAGAACTACATGAATAAGAAGATTCAAAGTGTCTCTGTGCAGTTCCTGTGGTACAGTGTATGCCTGTTTTGTTTCTCCTGAACTTGGTTGGGGAGATCATTTGAGATCTGAAATGCTGTCCAAAAAATAATACTATCCTGAAAGGGATTGCGGTAATAGTTGCTAGAATCTAATATGGAGGTATGTGAAAAGTCTAGTGATACTGTTATTTTTGCAGTATCTTTGTGTCTTCTGATTTATATTTCTTCACAATTGAATCTTTCACTGCAAACCGTTCATACCAGATACTTGTTTCTACTGCCCTTATCCAGTTTCTTATTTAGTCTCATTCATGTGTGTATAATGGTCTGACAAGAAAACTTACTTCAACCAAAGTTTTTCAGAACATTGACTAAAGGAAGATGCTTCATCTGGAGGGAGAGGTCATTGAAATACAAACTTCTGTGAAAACTGGGTGATGAGTTTTGCAGACAGCCATTGTGTGCTTTTGGGGTTTAGAGTTCTTATTTGTAATAGCTGACTGCCGTCGGTATTTTATGAGACATTTAATGAGAGTTAAATGTCTTTGCATTCATGTTTCAGTCACATAAGTTGACTCTTTCAGGTTCACTAAAGGGAATTGAAAGCTCTATTTAAATTGTGAAATTCACTTTCCCACTACAGTGGAGAAATAGGCTTTGTCCGTATTTTTGCTCATTTGGCGTGTGACTTGTGGAACTACTCGGAGAAGAGTTGTGCTGTCATGCTTCATACATTTAGATCACTGTGTAACATCCTAGTTTATCCATAGATTCATTGCTGGGTTGCTACTTAGCAGCTTTTGTCTGCAAAAATCTCCTCCCCTTTGTTTTGTTTATCTACTGAGTAAGCAGCAACCTGAAATCAAAACTTGATTTTATTTCTTTTTTTGAAAAGCTTCTGTTTCTAGAAGGTTTCAGGTTTATGTGGTAGGTGGCAGTTTGTCTAAACCACTTTCTCATGAAAACACAAAGTGGTACTGGAGAACTTTAGGAGAGAACTGTTGTCTAGTTACTGTTGCAGGGAGGCTTCTGTGTTGTGTTATCTACACAAATATTATCTACATATAAATTGACATTTTAGAAACACCATTTTGAGAAGTCCAGAGAATAGCTCTGCAGTTATTTTAGATGCTATGCCAGGGTCCATATGGTCTGTGTAGAAAAGGCATACAGCATCTGCACATAAAATTGAGAAGTTTGTTTATACAAAACTGAAGGTGCTTCAAGTATTGCTGGTCCTTGACTTACCATTTTGGAACAAAAATGATCAGGAAATTATAACTCCTACACACACATACACACTATTGCTGCTCTGAAGGTCTGTGCAAGCTTATTAATTAAATTGAAACAGCACCTATATAAAGTTATTGATAGGAGAACTAGGCTTGCATTAAACAATGCTGCTGTTCATGAAAATAAAGTTGCTATTTTAATTACACAAACTGAGACCTTTCCTGAAATGCTTAACTGTGCCTGAAGAATTTAAAATTGGGAATACCATATCACTGTCTTGGAGGTAGAGTTTCTTGGAAAACAAAACTGGACATAGGAATGCCAAATATATCTGTAAAACGGTCTTTCCTGGTATGGATCACACCTATGGTATTACGGTAGAGGGGATGCACCTGTTTGTAGAAATGCCTACGGCTGATGTGTAATTTCTTTCAAAGTGATACTTAGTGTGTGTCTCTTTTCCTTTCCCCAGTATGAAGTGGAACAGAACAGAATTTACCACCTGAAACTGCTGCTTCAAGTTCAGATCAGGAAAATAATATACCACATCGTAACAACAACTCAAGACCAAAGAAGAGGAAACTTATACTGAAGATACAAGGCTTGATCTGAAACAAGAAGTTTGTGCCTACTCAACAGCTTCAAAAGAGCATGTCCCAACGCTGCTAGTAGTCTTTGTTTTCTCCAGTGCTGTATTGAAACTGCCCAGGGCAGCAGCACTTGTATTCTCTATTAGCTTGATAGAACACGTTCTCTTGCTATCTTTTTTCTTCTTGTCTGTCTTTCTCTCTCTCTCTCTCTCTTTCTTTTTTTTTTTTTTTTTTTAATAATAGCAGTCTTCATCCTTAGAAACTTGTGCTGAAACAGAAGAATCGGCTAATACTACTGAAAGTGCAATATTTGAATATCACTGCGAGGTTGGTGCTTGTGTTATATAAAGAGTTATATATATTTCTAAACTTAATAGGAAACAAGTTGTCAACAGAAGAGTGTGGGTTTTGTTAGTTTGGTTTTTTTAGTAATTCTTTGCTGTTATGTTGGTTTAGTGTAATAGTGTGATGAATTAATAGTACCTGAGATGTGGTTGTGTTTAACAATACTTATAACCCTAGAGAGCTGGTTATTAATGTTTCTCTCTTCTAGTAACGGTAATGTTGTGGTTACAATCTTTTTTTTTTCCCAAATAACCTCTGTTTAGGCATCTTTAAATCTTACTGCACAGTTGTTGTTTTTTTTTTCTTCCTCTGAGTACTTGTATTGGTGGGGTTCATAGTTCTTGTTCTTCTAAACTGACAGGTCAGCTGTGTTAAAAGTCAACTGTTGGGAGTGAGCTGTTGGCAGTGGACAGCACAGCCAGGTAGTGGTCGTGGTCCAGTATATAACCATTATGTTGTAGGTCCCAGAAAGTCTTGTTTGTACATTAATATGTTGTAGCCTATTACTAGAAGTTCCTCAACAGTTTTATGACAATGCTCCTTGTGGTACGTATAAATGGACATTGTGTTTTATTTTTGTTATGCTGTGTTAGAACGTTATGTTTGAACAGGTGTAGGAATACGACAAGCATCTGGAAAGACTGCCGATATTTTAATGTACCTTTCTCTCTACAGCAAATTTTAGTGCCACCCTGAGGAGTGTATCTTTGAGTTTAAGTTGTCAGGCTTTAGATGATTGATGATGAGTTCTTTGTGCTATGCTACTAATACTCCTTTAAACTCAAACTTTTCAAATGGTATCATGCAATGGTAGTCTTTGAGCAAGAGATTACAACGGTATGGTTTTCTAATCCTGAAATGTCCTATTCTGAACTTGATTTTTAGGTAGATTTTTGTCATTTTCTGTATCTGATGTACATTTAGTAGTATTACCTTTAGTCTATTACTTAATGTCTGTGACAGGGATATATGTGTGTTTGTGTACTTACCTTGTATCAGAGATGTGAGGTGGCCATTTTGTAAGTGATTCACAAAAAGCATTTGTCACGCTTATTTTAGCTTTCAGAATGGGTTAATGGTCTTAACCTTTTCCCAAGAGAATAATAGGCATCATAACATACTGTTTTCCCTTCCTTCAGCTACGCTCCTTGCAGGACCAATTTATTTTTGAAAAGTATGAAAGTATTTCAGACTCTAGGATGGCTTAAAATCAAACACTTCAGCTGCTGCCTTCCCACAAGGGCATCTTCTTGTGTCTGGAATGTCCTAGGAGTTGCCTTCATCAGAAGATGAGGGTTCATATGTTGGAGTGGAACTGGCAGGAACTAGTCTGTAACTCTTAGCAGCTTTGTGTGGTGCTTTGTAGTTAGATACTCTGAGAAAATGTGTTGTTTAAACATAATTCACTTCATAAAAAAGATTGAGCTCCTTTGGCTTTTGTCCCTTGAGAAATTTAGGCTGGACATGAGGGAAAGGTATCTTTGCTAGGAGAGTAGCACAGCACTGCAACAGTTAACACAGAAACGTGGTGGAACCTCTGCCATTGGAGGTTTTCAAGACTGTAGACAAAGGCACAGCTGCCTTTGTTGTTGGCAAGAGGCCTTGGAGGAGGAGGAGGCTGGAGTAGAGTTCACCAGGGATCTGTGCTGTGGGTCATGTTCTCTGAGTCACTATTTTCTGACATTACTGTTTTATGACTTATTTGAACATGTTAGAGTATTGATTTATGCAAGTTATCACAGGCTTGTAGGGTATCCTGATAATTGAGTTTTTATAACTGTAGAATAAGAGAGCAGTATTGATTAAAATTAAGAGATTGAGTAACTGCTTATCCATTATACTGTGGCTTATCATGCTACTCTAACAGACAATACTGCAGTTTTCTGCTTATTTGTCTTGTTCTAGAAGACCTTATGTAATGCAGTTTGTTACTTAATCTTGTGACAGTACGGAGGCTATCAGTCTGAATATGGTGGCAATAAAATTTGTATCTAACCTGGCTGTGAACCAGCTGTTCGTGTAGTAGTTACATAGCTTGACATTTGTAAACTACCACGTTGTAACGTTTTCTTGCACTGGTGCAATGGTTCTGTGTTGAAATAGAATATTTTCATTCTCCCAAAGTTTTTGGCAGTGTCAAATGTGCCTGGACACATTTCTAAAGCTGGTAGCCAAATTATTGTATGTTACATTAGGCAAAGTAGAAGAGGATTAAAGGATTAAAACAATTACAAATTAAGTTGGTTCTAGGTTGCAGGTCCTCTGGAAGTTGCCTCAGGGGTGCAATGCAGGGAGATGGTCATCGTCTGTAAATTTTATTTGTCATAATGGGGATCTTCACGTGTTTGTACACCTCTGAATTTAGGCTCACCTTTACTTTTCTCTTCTTGACAAAGGAAAACTCACAAGGCATGGAAAACTACTAGTGAATGCAATGAGAGAGGAAACTCAAATGTTGCTAGGAAGTTAGGTTTCCCATGTGTAACTAGCTCTCTTCAACTTCGTACGCTCACATACAAGAACGGCTATATAGCATCATATATTACCAGACTTGGGACTCGCATGTTTGGACAAATGCTAATATGATGGAGCTAAGCTTAAATCTATATACTAATGAAATGTTTGTGCTCTGACAACTATGCTAAGACCTCTGTCAGTTGTGTGACGTTACTAATATATAATCTAATGAACTGGAAACCAACTTCTTGGTTCAACTTTTTCAGCCATCCCTTTAAAGTACGAGAGGGGAAGCTGGATAGTAAAGTAGTCCCTTCCTTGCAGGAGTTTTCAGTGTATGGGAAGAAGCACAGTACTGAAAGAGACTCTAAATTAGGCTTTTAGTAGTTCTCTTGAAATAATTTAACAGAACATATAGCCTTTGCACCTGTTTCTGCATCAGGGGTGTATATGTGCATACCTTTGCCTCTGATGTGTTTTCCCATTGAGACTTGCAGCTTTTGTGCAACATTGGGCCATAATACTGGTACTTATTTTCTAGTTTTAAATTTCATTTTTCTTTCAGTTTTTAAAATAAGCAGTGTGTATTACAGAAAGCATGTCATAACAGGTTTACTAGTTCACTGCATTTGTTAAGAACCTGGGGGTGGTTAACACTGTACTTTGTAACTACTGACCAGTTCTGTAGTCCCCCGACACTGTACTATGCTATCACAGCTATATGAGATGGAGGACCATTATACAGTGTTATGAAATTCTTTTCCTCCTTCCTGTAGCTCCTCTACCTTCCCTTCTTTGTGTTTTTCTTCATCTCCATCTACCATATGTGGGTCTTAAACAGAAGGGGACTCCCCTGCATCAAACATCTGTAGGTCAGGGCAGCAATGTCAACATGTTTCAGTAGCATAGGAAGTCAGAGTTGTTTACCTTGTGAATATACTCTCACTTCTTAACATTCTTAGTATCTACTATTTTTCAGCAAATATGAAGCATTTGGTCTTTTCCAAAGCAATTATTAAGTATCAGTTTTGGTTTTTTCTTGAAACTTTTTTTGAGATTTTCACATCAAACATCACTTTCTCCTGCAAAATTAAATGAGTGAAAATAGCCATTAGGTTCTGATTTGACATCCTTTTTGCGTGAAAGTCTAATTAAATAACATGTAAGCTGTAGCATGAAGGTGGAAATGTTCCAGGAAAAGTAAACCATCATGGGTTGTGCTTAACAGTTTCACCATTAACCAGTACTAGCATCTTTTTTAGAACCATTTGGGAGTAATGGTTGAAGGCTAACTACTGTTGAGAAGTTGCTGTGTACAATGGTATGAGGACTCAAATTTTCCTTTTTTCTCTTGGAGCTCAGAACTGTGTCAATCTTTATTTCTTGCAGTTACTCCAATTTTTTTTTTTTACTGTCAGTCTTGCCTAACAAAAAAAAAATATTTCTGCCCCAGGAACTTCACAGCAGGTGTTTTTCAGTGCCCTTTGATTGCTTTTAAACTGATTTCCAAACAGCATAATAAGATATGCTGTAGGTATACCTTTTAATACATTGAGTAACTCAGTGTCTGTATCAGAGTAAGAAGCATGACTGTTTTACAAGTTGCTCAGGTGTCTTTTATCTCCACTAAAGATATTGTTGATTAATTTTGAATCTCTTCTTGGTGCAACAAGAGAACAGAGAACAGATACAGTCTCATTCTGTTTCCAAAATACATACTCTGGAAACTGCAGCAAATAAAACCCTTCAGTGCTGTATTTTAAGATGCATATTGACTGTTTGAGGAACGAGGAGGGTTGCTTCAGTAGTCTTTCTTGAAATACGGTGTTAGTGAGATGTAATACGTTTCAACTGATTTAATTGCTAACTTGTAAATAGAAGTGGCTGGCTTTAAAAATGAGACTTGAACATCCAAAAGCCAATGAGTTAGTAAAGGGACTTGTGAATATTTCAAGTTTGAGTCTGTGCTTTGAAAAGACAAGGCAACTCTCACAAAAAAAAAAAAAAAAATGTTTTCATGGATGTAAGTTAATTTAACAGTTCATTACAGCTTTAACTTTTTTTAGTTTAATGCTGTTTTCATGTTTTCTGTGTCTCTCTAGTGCTTGAGCTCCTGTGTCACAGAAATGTTAGTTTAAATTTTAATCCTGGGTATTAATTCCAGAACTGTGCAAAAATGTTTAAATACTTAAAACAGTTTTTTAGTATGAAAGACTGAACAGACAAGCTAGGGACAAACTTTGCAACATTTGAACCTAATTCTGTTTGTTCATAACTGTTTTCCTAATTACCTGTTTAATTTGGAAGAGCAGGTACTTCATATATTTTCAGGCTCTGGTGTGAAACAGTGAATGTGGGAGTACTTTGTGGTATAAACTTAAGAAAGTCAGAAGTTTTGGTGTAAGCAAGCTTTATTTTGCTGCTGTATTTCTGGCTATTTTATATGTATGTTGCCTGTCTAAATTTGAAGGATTATTGTTTTACAAAAGCTTGACTATTTTGGTGTTCTTACTCTGTTTTAAAAATGGCTAGAATTTGCTCGTTACAATAACTTCCACAAGCTCTTTGCGCTTGTTATTCTGTTATGTGGGCATGGAGAAAAGAAGCGTATTTTAAGTAGAGTGCTTTTGTGTTTTGTTCCTGTCACACACGCTTTCTTTTAAACAGATGAGCTTTGATCCAAACCTGCTCCACAACAATGGACACAACGGGTACCCCAATGGTACTTCGGCAGCACTGCGTGAGACTGGGGTTATAGAAAAACTGCTGACCTCTTATGGATTCATTCAGTGTTCAGAACGGCAAGCTAGACTGTTCTTCCACTGTTCACAGTATAATGGCAATTTACAAGAGCTCAAAGTAGGAGGTAATTAGGCAACTTTCAGAGCTTCTTGACTGGGTAAGACCAGTCTCTTTCACTTGCCATAGAAAATCTTTTTGTCTTGTGGCATGAACAGATGCATGCTGTCACTTCTGGTGGGCTAAAGAGACAATTGAATTAGTAATCTATTATGCCTGATGAGAGACTTCTACAGCACTTAAGCTTTGTGCAGCTTCTATTAATATAGTAGTGGCCATTCTGGAAAAGGTGTAGCGTTAGGTCAAACTTGTATAACTGAGATGGAAGCAAGTACTTAGACAATGGAAGAATGTACATCATGTGCTCGGTATTTCTTTTCTTTTTTACAGTTTGTTTGAAGATGGCCAGTTGTTTTTCAGAATGGGGAGGCTGCTGCTTCATGCTATTAATTAACATGGCAGTGAAGTTTCTCAACTGTTTAATGGCATATGTTAGGTTGTCTGAACTTCACTGTGAAGTCTGCTGTATAGTGAGTGGGGCAGGGGGGGGAATTACTGAGGGCCAAGCCATTACAATAGAATAGTTCATTAGCGACAGGAGTGAATAAGCAGAATAACCAGGGATATTGCGAATAGAGTGTCATTCCTTAATAACAGAAGCCCTTGAGTTTTACTTTGTGTTTTGGCCACAAGCGCAAACTATTCAATGATTTTAAAAAAAAACAAAACAAAACAAAACAAAACACGAACAAAACTGTGATGCCATTATCATGTTTGATTGTCTTGTAGATGATGTTGAGTTTGAAGTGTCTTCTGATCGCCGAACTGGAAAACCCATTGCTATTAAATTAGTGAAGATAAAACCAGAAATATTACCTGAAGAACGAATAAATGGACAAGTTAGTGCCTGTTTTCTATACATGCATAATTTCCATCCTTTACTGCAGTACGGAAGGCTAGATTCATTTAGCAGGTGTATTAACTACATAGAGTATATAGTTAACACTGAAATACATTTTTGTTGCTCTGGTAAAAATTCAGAGGTTCAGTTTGAGCTCTTACTTAGCTCCAAACACTTCTTAGAGTCAACAGATGTTCTGTAAGATGCTGCTCCTGAAATGACTAGCAATGTTTTTTGGTTGTTGTTTGTTGTTTTTTTTTTTTTTTGACTGGTAGGTTGTGTGTGCTGTTCCTCACAATTTAGAGAGTAAATCTCCAGCTGCCCCGGGTCAAAGTCCAACAGGGAGTGTATGCTACGAACGTAATGGGGTAAAGCTTACATATTTTACTTGAACTCTTCACTGATCCATCACTGTGATCTATGAACAAAAAAAAAAGATGCAATTTCATGTAGACAATTGATACTGCTAAGAACTGTAGTTCTTGGCCAAAAAAAAAGGCGTACTGTTTTAATTACTACAAACAGAAATGTTAATTTTACAGCTTGCTTGCTTATATTCATGGAGAACTATATAGAGCCAAATACTTGTTTTTCTCTTTAAAACTTAATGAAGCTGGGTTATGTAATGTTCTTACATCCTTATCTTGAACTTCTTAAAAATCTAGAAATTGACATTTAAAGATGGCCATGTACAAACCTTTCAACTTAAGTTGCTTGTTACAGACTCATCAAAACAGCAGGATGGAAAAAGAATGTTTTTACGCACTGTGTTTGATAATTTCTTTTCTTACTGAATTAATTTCTTTAATAGCAGATACTGTTATTAAACAAAACGGTGTTAATCTTTCTTTGAAACAACTGTTCTGCAAATGGACTAATATTAGTCAATGTTGATTTACAGGAAGTATTTTACCTGACTTACACCCCAGAGGATGTTGAAGGAAATGTACAGCTGGAAACAGGAGATAAAATAAACTTTGTAATTGATACAAATAAACAGTAAGTTGGTATTGCTTTTCTGACTTCGTACTTTGTTTTAGTAGTCAGGCAGAATTCATGCCTGTTCCAAGCGCAGAAATGAATTATGAAATGTAATCTGAATTTCTGCTTCAGTTTTGGGTTGTTTCAGGTTTGCTCTGTTTACTTTTTTCCCCCTCTAGTACTGGTGCTGTAAGTGCTCGTAACATTATGCTATTAAAGAAGAAACAAGCCCGCTGTCAAGGAGTAGTCTGTGCCATGAAAGTAAGTGATGCTTTAGCTTTAAAGTTTCATTTGAAAATGAAATGCTGTTCTGAAAAGTGATGTTCTAAGTAATATATTTAGGGCATTAAGAGCTTTGGAGAGGTTTGGAGCTGTGGCTGTAAACTGGATGAAACTGTTTAAACAGCTAATCTTTGATGTTAATACTCTCCTTAACAAAGGAAGTCCCATTTATTTCCATTTATATGTTTCTTGTGGTAGTCTGTTAGCTGTGTGCACTCATAAGTCTGCTGTTCTGAAATGTCATAGTCTTTTATTGTGTTTGATAGAACCTGTGAAATTTTGTCTTATTTTGCTAAGAGAATAGGCAATTTATTAAACACTTTGTTCTGTCCTTAGGAAGCCTTTGGATTTATTGAGAGGGGTGATGTCGTGAAGGAGATATTCTTTCACTACAGTGAATTTAAAGGTGACCTAGAAGCCTTACAGCCTGGTGATGATGTGGAGTTCACAATCAAAGACAGAAATGTAAGATGAAGTCCAGTAAAAACTGAAGATTAAGATCCTAGGACGTAACTGGACAGCTGTCCGTTTTCTCAGAATAACTTGTGAAAAGAAGGGGGAGGAGCTTCATTGGAAAAAGTCTGTTACTTTACCTCTATGGGTATTTGACTGATTTTTGTGCTTCTAGGGTAAAGAAGTTGCAACAGATGTTAGACTGCTGCCTCAAGGAACTGTCATTTTTGAAGATATCAGCATTGAACATTTTGAAGGAACTGTAACCAAAGTAATTCCAAAAGTACCCTGCAAAAACCAGGTGAATTTTAGTATTTACTTAATTTTATGTGAAATTTTGTATTGATTGTGTTGAATTCCAGTCAAACAGTAAAAATGTTCCCCTTTCCTTCTAACAGTCTGCGGCATAAGCATTGTGTCAGAGTAAAGGAGTAAGCCTGGACTTTTAACCTGTAAGAACCATTGATAGCAGTCACAGTATGCAATTTTTCTAAAGGTTGTGAAGAGCAAGAATTAGGGTAGTGGTACACTGAGGAGTATGTGTTTTCTTCAATGTTTCAAATACTTCCCATTGAATTTTGTGGGTTTAGGATGTATCTTTAAGGGAAAAGCATAGGGAAAAGGGGAGAAAATATTTGCTGGAACAAGCCTGATCTGTGGATTCTCTGTGAGCATTAACAGTTAATGAGGTTTTTGACAGAGAGATAACTTGACCTTTAAAGTTTGGCTTGGAGGGAAGAGTGTACATAAGCATTTCCCTTGAGGTTTTAGGTGAGTTTGCGTTGTTGTTTTGGGAAGGTTTGGCATGGGTTTTTTTGTGTGTTTTGAACACTAAATAAGAAAGACGCTGCCTCTTAGAAGTGGTGTAAGTATGGTTATAAACTTAATTCTTGAAATAGAGTCTTAATTTCTTTGACAATATATGCTTGGCGCTTAAAAAAACTCCAGACCAATCAACAACAACAAAAACCACCTTGCATTTGGCTATGGACAGTAAATTACAAATTAGGAGTGGTAGAAATGAAGCATAGTGGTCTGAGTCCCACAGGCGTTTGGTGTCATCCATGCTTCTGTTAGCATTAATGTTCCTGCCGACTATTTTGTCTGCAGTTATGCTGAGTCTTGTAGGTGAGCTAACTTTTTTCTGTTGGATTTTTCTCTCTGCTAGAGTGACCCGTTACCTGGCCGCATCAAAGTTGACTTCGTGATTCCTAAAGAACTTCCATTTGGAGACAAAGATACAAAATCCAAGGTGACCTTGCTGGAAAGTGACCACGTTCGATTCAATATTTCAACAGACAGACGTGACAAACTGGAACGAGCCACCAATATTGAGGTTCTCCCCAATACTTTCCAGTTTACTAATGAAACTAGGGAAATGGCAAGTATCTATCTTTAAAAGTTTTTAATTCTTGAGGGGAAATGAAAGTAAACATGGGGGCTTTGTCTTAAACAATAACAATGTAAAAATCACGAGTGTTTTCCACTGCCTTTTCTGGAATCCAGTCCTCAAATGTACACTTCAAACGATGTGCTTAAATGGTGAAAAATTCAGAGATGATAATGCTGTGCATCTTTCCTTTAAAAGAATAAAAAGTTAACTACTGAGTAAATGAAATCATATTAGAAAATTAGACCTCAGCTGGCCCTCTTGGAGTAGATTGCTAGCTGGTTTTAGCAGACAGAGAAGTAATGCAATCTTGAACTATGAGTTTAAAAATTCATGTGCTTGAGTCTAAATAGGTAACTATTCATGTTCCTTAGGAAAACTGGAAGAACATGGGGCTACTTTGGTTCAGGTAGTGAAAAGTCTTAAGAATCAGAGGAGGTACTGTGTGCAGCTTTCGGATTTCATGTTTTTTTGGCCAGTCTCCCTCTGTCTGAGGGTCCAGCAGAAGGATGGTAAAGAGTTGTGTTGTATCACACAGAAAAAACTCTTTGTGGATTACAGGGACTAAGATGGATGTGGTAATCAGTATTACAGAATATCTTTCATTCCTGTAATTTGGAATGTTGGTTCTCTTCCAACTAGACACTGAGTTTGTCTTCCTCTTCAATTGGAGTCCAATTACAGTGCTATCACATCAGTATACTGTGAATTAGGGACCCTTTGCTTTAAGAAAACCTCTGAACTTTGACTTCAGCCTCTCAGTTTTTGGCATTCGGTCCTATAGACTTCTTACATACCTGCTCTGGCTAGATACACTTGCTCACCTGAATAGAGCTGTCATTGAGGTGACAAGTATTGGCTGCTTCTGGAAAGGTTAGCTGATTTTCCTGAGCTTGTGAAAGCTATATGGGAAGAATGTTCCTAAAGGTGGAAAGTATCTTTGCATTGTCATTTGAATACTGCAGGCCTGCCCCAAGACTTGCTAAAGGCTCTGTAGTAACTGGGTTGAGCTGAATATGTTCATGAATTCTGTCTTGCTCAATACCTCTGGCATCATGTGGTACTCATTCTTCGTAACTTGAGTAATGAACTCTTTCAGCAACTTCACGGAACCTCTCTTTTGGAACTATTCTTTTTTTATTATTTTTATTTTTTAATAGAGGTCAGAGTGAGAAATGGATTTAATTTTTTGACACTTGATGTGGCACAGTATATTTTGTTTATCATTCAGCATTCCATTTCTAGTGGTTACCAGGAAGACCACCAAGATATTTTGTAACATGTTTACTGTAATACACACCCATGGCTATGACAGTCTTGTATTAAAGAGCTTCTTTGTAAGAAGCCTTTTTAATGTCTTCGTTTGTGTCTGGAAATCTGATGGTTTTTCTCTTAAACTTCCCACTGACTACTGGTTTTATTTCCTGTTTATATAGATTCTTGTATGTTTTGTGTGTGTATATTTGTGTATAATAGACATACTTGTATAGAAGATGCGTGTATTTGTAGAGTTACCCCCTTCACGATTGTATTCTCTGTGTAGTAGTAATGTCAGGTTCTTTAACTGTAGTCCTTCTTGTTAATGACTTAAATTAATCTTTTCCACTTCACCCTTTGTAAGAAATTAAGTTTAGAAACTAGCTAAGTACTTAGTACTTACTAGGTAAGCCAACTAGGTTGGCTATAGCCATTAGCACTACAGTTTGCAAGGAAGCATATTGCATAAACCAAGAAGTGTTTTCATACGATTCATGCCTTGAGTTCAGATTATTAGATACTCCACAGACATATGTGGAGTACCTGCAGGCAGATGTCATGTAGTAGTGGTAAAACTGTAATTGTCCATTTGACTATTCTCAGGGTGTGATTGCAGCAATGAGAGATGGCTTTGGCTTCATTAAATGTGTGGACCGGGATGCTCGCATGTTCTTTCACTTCAGTGAAATTATGGATGGAAATCAACTCCATATTTCTGATGAAGTAGAGTTTACTGTTGTTCCTGTAAGTGAGATTAATACTTCTATGACATTTTAGTTTTTAAAGAAATTATGTGCAGCCTGTCTAAAATCTGATTGGTCTTGTTTTTCAGGATATGTTGTCTGCTCAAAGAAATCATGCTATAAGGATTAAAAAACTTCCAAAGGGCACGGTTTCTTTCCACACCCAATCAGATCACCGTTTTGTGGGCACTATAGACAAAGAAGCCACTCCAGCCAAAGCGACTAGCCCAAATAAAGGCAAAGAGAAGGTAATGCTGCTCTTGTGAAGCACCTGTTGTGCATTCATGGCTTTGGAGACTGAGGCTGCTTCCTTAAAATCTGTAATTCAACTTTTTGAAACACTGTTTATCCTGTATAAATGTGAACTATATTGAGTAGCTAATGACAGCAGTCAGCGAAAACTAACTTGTGTGAAACAAGGTAATAAAAGCATTGTTAATGATCATGTTGTTGAGGATAATTTCCAGGAACTTGATGGGAAGTTTCTTTCTACCTCCTACTATATAAGATGCTAGATAGAATCGGTTAAAATTAGATTTCTAGGGCTAAAGGAGAACATCTGTTGTTTTGTCATGCTGTTTTAAGCAATGCCAGAACATTTAAACTTCCAATAAATACTTCTAGGAAATGGTAACTCTTTCCTTTAAAAATACTGTCTAGTATAATTTAAAGCTTCTTACTCAGTCTCGATTGCTTCGTTGTGTAAAACCATTGTGACTCAAATAAGCAATGCTTGAATTGTATGTAGTAAACTTGTTTATTTACAAGAAAGACACTGATTACTCGATTCTGATGTCTTGTTTTTAGGAAGCTGAGGATGGAATAATTGTTTATGATGACTGTGGAGTAAAATTGACCATTCCTTACCAGGCCAAGGATGTGGAAGGATCTGCTAATCCCCAGATTGGAGATAAGGCAATATAACTAAGTATACCATTGGGAAATATTTTTCTGTGCATTGAGATGTGAGCTTTTCTTTGCCTTGTTACTGGATTTGTTCTCCCTCTCAGAACAAATGGACGACAAGTCATCTGCTTAATGTTACCCATTTCTTTTCTTTTGTCCTAGGTTTCAGTGGCTTAATCTTCTGTATATCCTAAAACCTGGTGATACATATATGAAAATAGTGTCTTACTATGTAAATTATGCTTTTTAAACAAGGAATTCTTATCATTAAGATGGTGGACTTTGCTTCTGAATAATCAAGAGGAAATTAGCATAGAGACTTTGAGTTCGATGTTGAAGAGGGAGAACATACCCTTACAAGCAAATCAGCCTGAGGGACAATGGAAAGGGAGAAGGAGCTCGGAGATCCAGAAGAGCAGCCTGAAATCTGTCAGTGTTCAGGAGCCAGGCTAGGAAGGCACTGATTACTGTTTTTAAAAATCTGAAACAAGTGAGCAAAGCTAGATACGTGCTCACTGTGGGCCACTAGTGATAAGTGTAGTGAAAGGCGAATCACATAAACAGAAAGATGCTCATCTTTAATGGGTAAAAGAAGCTGAGTGCTAGAAGCTGGCTTGCCTTGCAGGTATCACTAGTATGACTGCTACTCTTTGGGGTGTAGTAAATTTCAATGACTGACAGATGTTTTGGGGAGAGTAGTGACTAGAAAATTACTTTCCTGGAGAGCCTAGGTATTGATTAGAGCTACACAGCTTTGAAATAAGTTGCTTCGGGTTTTTTTTTGTTTGTGGTCATGGTTTTGATGGTCGTGGTTTGTTTGATTTTGTTTTTTTCCTATCTAGTATTGATATGTACCTCTTCAACAGGTTGAGTTCTGTGTTTGTGAAGTGAAGAGAACTGGTCTGCAAACAGCTGTTTCCGTCAGAATGCTAGGACGAAATTACAGCTCTAAGAGGCTTTTGGGATATGTGGCAGCCCTGAAAGATAACTTTGGATTTATTGAAACGGCCAATCATGATAAGGAGATCTTTTTCCACTACAGGTGAATGACAACTTTATTATTATTGTTTGTCTGGGAGTGGGGGCCGGTTTGTTTTCTTAGGGGTGGGGGGAGCAGAGTTTTGTACGGTTGACAAACCCATTCAGACTTTACACACATATACATATGCTTAGGTGTCTGAGGTTCCATTTATTATCTCTTCTGGACTGGTTCAGGCTTTTCTGTTAGTCAGCAGTCTTGGTGTTCTATGCCTCTGAATCCCAGGCCAAGAAATACAGTTGTATATTTGAAATGGTTCACTTTCTTGAATGAGGGTTTCTTGAAAGTGTGAGGTGCTGAGCTAGTTAAATGGTTTCTGATCAACTTATGTAAATATTGGATGAGCATTGCTGTTGACATGTAACTAAAGGAAAATTGTACCTAATTTTATTCCTGTAGTGAATACTGTGGTGATATTGATAGCCTGGAACTTGGAGACACTGTTGAATACAGCTTGTCAAAGGGCAAAGGAAACAAAGTTAGTGCAGAAAAGGTGAACAAAACACATGCAGGTAAGACTGTACCTGGTATTTTCTGCTTACGAGGCTCTTGGCATATGCTGATGGATAAAATTAGCTAATAATCTATTTACAGTTGGAGCTTAGACCAAGAGGATGATGCTTAATGTGGTGGTCACTGGTTTCCTGAAAGCTATTGCCTATGTTTCCAGAGAACAGACAAGTGCAGACCAACAGTCCTGTTGACAGTAGTAACTCTTTGGACCTTTACTGTACTCTGTCCTCTTCAATTGAAGAGTTATAAGGAGACCGACCTAGTGGCAGAACTAGCCAAATTAGTAAATGCACTAGTTGTGCTGTACCTCGTAGAAAGAAAATTGCAGGGGAAATGCAGATAGAGGTAGTAAGGATTGGAGGCAAAAAATGCATACTAAAAGATTATTGAATGATTGAAGTGAGCAGGGAATGGGAATGCAGTGGAGGAGAAGTAAAATACTTTGATTTGCTTTTCGAGTTCCATGGCCTCTAGTTTCATGAGAAACTAATATTATTCTACTTCCATATTTGAAATATCAGTGTGATCTTGATTAGAAAAGCTGTCATTACTTACTGCTGTGTTAAAGCTGTTTCAGTTTTACTGGGTGATGGAGTGCACTGCCTTAGGTGCCTTGCAGTGCAAACTGTTTGCTCCTGATCAACCTGAATCACTTATTAATTCCTTTGAAAATAAAGTATGACTAACACATCCTGTTCTTCCACTGTTTATTTCTTTTCAGTCAATGGTATCACTGAAGAAGCTGATCCAACTGTTTACTCTGGTAAAGTAATTCGTCCTTTGAGGAGTGTAGATCCCACACAAACTGAATACCAGGGCATGATTGAGGTCATGGAGGATGGTAAGATTTGTTGCTTTTAAATTCTAAATGTTCCTTTCATAAATGCACTAGAAGTGTAGAAGTTCAATAAACTGTAAATAAAGCTGTTGAGGATTACATTCACACTACAGACTGTATTCAGACTACTAAGCTGACAGTAAAAGTAGCATTTCTAACATTGGAAACAAATTCTGAATGCCCTCAGGTAGGAAAGGACACCTCTCAATTCTGTCTTGTACTTTTTCCTCCTCTAGGAGAGATGAAAGGAGAGGTCTATCCATTTGGAATTGTTGGAATGGCAAACAAAGGTGACTGTCTGCAAAAGGGAGAGACAGTAAAGTTTCAGCTCTGCGTTCTTGGTCAAAATGGGCAGACAATGGCTGTTAACATCACACCATTCCGCAGAGCCACAGTGGAATGCGTGAAAGATCAGGTGAGTGATGGCTGCTGTGAAGACAAGATGGATGTTAACAGGAAATAACTGCTTGACTTGGCAGGGAGCAGATGAGAACCCGCTTCAGCACTTGAATCCAGGAAGCTTGTTTTGCACAAATGGATTGCTTTGTAGTCTGGTTTTAGGGAAGCAGGTTTGTGTAACCCAAGTTCTGGTTTATGCAAGCCTGTGTAGTGTGACTTTAGTAAAGGTGAACTCAGTACTTGATTTGGTGCTGAAACATTGGTACTACAGGGCAGCAGTGTCTGCTGTGGTTGATTCTGAAGATCTGTTCTTCAGATGTCCTAGAAATTGATCTAACTAGTTTCTGATGAACAGGGCATTAAAAAAAGTCTTTAAAAAAAGAAACAAAACTGTCCATGCTCTGCTTCTAGAAGAAGCTGCTTCACAGCATTTGGCATTAAGCAGTCAGTGATTACAGTACACCTGAAATGTTGAAGGCTGATCACTGCCCTAGTTAGTTGGATCTCGGAATGATTAGCAAAATAAGTGCTGTGAATGCTTTCTATTTTTATACTTACTCTGGAGCACTAAGCTCTGGTCATCTGTGGAGAGGCTAGATGAGTTCTGCTGGTTTATACACGAGTGGAACGGAAAATGGAAGTAACTGACTACTTATACCAGTGACAGACCAAAAAACTGAGTGGTTTCTACTGTCTGTAGCTTTTAAGGTGGAGTCTTAGAAAAGAACATGCAGTAGCACTTGTCTCAGTTTAATACAACTGCCAGGACTCGGCAGTTTTCAGAACTTGTTCCATAGACTTTGGGGTTTAAATGTGACTTTACAAACTCAAGAAGAGTGCTTAGACTTCCAGAAGTATTGTTTCCAGACAGAATGTTCTGTTCAGTGTAGAAATTGCATTTGCACTTCAATTAGGCATTTCAGAGGTTTTTTTCCTAGAAGTAGTTAAACTGTGATAATGAGTAAGTCATTGCATCTGTTTGGATCAAGAGGAAATAAATAACCTTGTGATCTGTTGGTTTTCAGTTCGGTTTCATTAACTATGAAGTGGGTGACAGCAAAAAGCTCTTCTTCCATGTCAAAGAAGTTCAGGATGGTGTGGAGCTACAGGCTGGGGATGAAGTGGAGTTCTCAGTAATTCTGAACCAGCGCACAGGAAAATGCAGTGCCTGTAATGTGTGGCGTGTCTGGTGAGGATTTAGAATTAAAGTGATTAAATCTAGCACACTGTCCGCATCACAGTAGCAGAGTGCATGCTGATTCTAAACTGAGCTATCTGTTCCTAGAATGGGAGTTTTAGCTGGCTTCAATGAGAGCCTCTCACCTGAGAACTGACAGCGTTTGTAGGGTGTCCAGTACAGGAGCAGAAATCTCAACTTTTCTTAATTACAGATAGTTTGTTCTTTATTTAAT
>NW_009624573.1:0-2901 GCF_000690535.1 Cariama cristata | reverse complement strand
AAAAAACTGTGCCCCCCCCCCCCCGCCCCCCCACTTCCGCATAGCAGGAACTTGGATACAGCCTTCTAAGTAGAAATTAATGAATGATAAGAAAACTGATGGTATTCCTATGTAGTTGCTGGCCTCTCTAGCCAGCATAGTATGTAGTACTTCCATCTGTTTCCTGAAGAGCAACTTTCAGTTTTTAAATAGAAAAACAATGTTGTTAGGCACTCTTTTCTTTTTGGTGTGTCATTTCTTAAGGGTGATGGATATTCTTTCTTGTTTTTGAACTACTTACACATTTTGAAGGAAACTACACAATTTGGATTTTTCTTAAGCTTGACATAGCACTTCTACAGCAACAGGAAGCTAACATTTAATTTTTTTCTCTCAAAATTCTCTGTTCTCATCATCTTCAGAGATGTTAGTGCTATGCCATTATGTCCTGGCAATTTGTAAGCCTTCTATTGTTGCAGTTAAAGGGAACAGAAATGTAGGAAATACTACTTACATGTGCATCAGAGTAAATGCAACACATCTGCTTACTAAAGAATACCCTTTTGAGAATATTCTTTTGAGCTACTGCTATCAGAGTCCTGTGTTTAAAGTAACAGTTTTGAGGCAGACGTACATGGTGTCATCCAGAAGGTCCACTTTCACACAAGACAGGTTGTACTAATGGCTTAATGGAGGAAGTGACTATAAACAAGGTAGCTTACACTGTCTCGAGGAAGTCATCAGTGCTCTGTATGGTTGACTCTGTTACAGTGAGGGCGCTAAGGCTGTTGCTGCTCCACGTCCTGATAGACTTGTTAATCGTTTAAAGAGCATTAATCTGGATGATGCCAATGCTCCTCGTCTAACAGTTCTTCGTCAGCCTAGGGGACCGGATAACTCAAAGGTATGTAAGATAAAAGGCTAGCTTCCAGAATAATAACTGCAGTTTGTGTTTTAACTTAGATAACATAACATTGCTTCCTCTGTTAGAAGCCTAAACTGTTTGAAACGTGGTGACTGCTTTCATTCTGTAGTGAACTAGTCACCTGCTGTGTGAGATTAGATTATTTTTGTGCAAAGTCAGAGGCGCTATACCCTGTGTCAATAATGTATGATGTGGTTTCAGAAGAGCACACAGTATAGGAACAACCAATTGCTGCTTGTGTTCTAGCCCATAATGGCTACCTTGGTTTGTCTTTTTTCTTTTATCCCCTTCTTAGAGATGGCAAGTGAAATCCTGTTACCTAAACTTGGCTTTCACATAAGGTTCTGCCACCAGTTGATAAGCAGGAGTAAAGTATGTGGAATCTGTGAGCTATCTAGGACTATAAAGAGCAACCCACAGAATGTGTTTTGTTACTGTCTCGGTTTCTGAAGATGACTGTGACTAATTAGAAACGTGCTAATGCTGTACTTGATTGGAACAGAACAGGCTTGCTTTAAAGCATGATGCTGGAGCTAAAAGTTTGTTCTGTTTTCCTTGCAGGGATTTGGTGCAGAAAGAAAGATCCGTCAAGCTGGTGTTATAGACTGATCCACAAAACCCATACCTGATGTACGACTGAGTGGTGGGGGCTGGTGAAGGGTACTGAATATCTCCCTATTCATCCCTTCCTCCAAATTCTAAGAAGCTATTACACCGGTTTTAACACCTTCTCATGTTATGTTTAAAATAAATTTATGAAACCATTTTAAAATTATGCACAGTTGCATTCTGGAGAACCTAAGGTGGCGCCTTATAGTATCACATTTTAGAAGCTTGTTTTGAATGGTGCATTTAACGCAACTGGTAACTACAAATCTGCATTGCCTATGTGAGTAAACATTATAGACAGCTCTACTCTGGTAGACCTTATGGAATTCTGCACTACAGTTATCTATGCTTTGTTATTTTGGCCAAGGTATTACTATGCCTTAGTGCTCAATTGCATTATGTCTTTCCTTCCAAGTGGAAGTGGAAGACTCACTTCAGCTCACTCTGCTCAAATTCAGAGGACCATATGAGGGTGGAATAAGTTCAACTTTATATAAAATCTGTATGAACATTCAGATAACTTAAGTTGATGGCCAAATGTTACAGTGTTTTCATATTTCATTTAACTTGAGTCCTTTAGTCAGCAAAGTTGTTAGAGCTCAGTGAAAATCTCTTTCTGAGGTAGACTGACTTTGTAGCATTCTGAAACACATGCAGTGCAGAATTTCATAAGGCTGAGGTGTGCCATCCGTGTGGTAATTTAAATATATTTAAAACAATGCACAAATCTGCTGCTGCTTAGAACACTGCAGCTTCTAAATCCAGTTTCTTTTACTGATTTAAATTTAAAAAGAAAGAAGTTGTGCCTGAAGTGAATACTTCTTTTTTTTTTTTTTTTTTTCTCCTTTTTTTGCAGCCGGCACCCAGTGTACTGTAAAAGAATAAATACTTAGGCTTTCCATAGCTGTATTGAGACTTTCATCAAGGTGAAATAGTTGATGTCTGTGTGCTTTTTTCCCTCCCTGCCCCCTCCCTCCATTTCCCCAGTCACACTTTATCAAGCAAGAAAACGGAATGATTGGTCTAAGTATTACTTTAACCAAAAAGATCAGGAGTTACTTTCTTTGAATAGAGGGCAGTACTGTGGTTTTTTTTTGGTTGTTTTTTTTTTTCATGTTACCTCTATTCTCAATTTAGGGTTTTCTTCTCTGGGAGATGCATTATCTTTGTAAAACAAACATTGCTTTCTCCAATTTTTTCTGTTAATGGCAAAGAATGGAAATAGAATAAAGTTTTACTGATTTTGAAAAAAGCCTCCCTCCTGCCTTCTGTCTTCCTTCCCGGGAAGGGGGAGGGGCCTGCAGGCCGCCGGAGTCATGTGTCCGGAAGCGGCGGAGGCGCAGGGAGACTTCCGGCGGCGGGTGATGACGGCGTGCCGGGGCCGGAAG
>NW_009624572.1:0-8586 GCF_000690535.1 Cariama cristata | reverse complement strand
AAAACCTTGCCACATAAACCCAATACAATTTAAATTCACTAAATAAAACCACCCTCTTTAACACAGAAAGCAAATTTTTGCTTTTTTGCTATCCTCTACCTCATTTGTCCTCCCTGCCCCAGAAATGACCAGGTGGATGTCACGTGGTCAAACCTAAAAAAGTACTGTCAGTGGCTAAACTGAATTTATGCAGAGATATATTAATCAGAAGCTGGCATTGAGACATATGGGAGTAGATGAGGTTAGACTAAAAATGGAGAAAAATAAGAACAGAGACAATTAAGAAGAAAAATAATACTGCTATTAATAGGTAAAAATAGAGAAATAACTCTAGTAAATTTGGTAAAAAAACACTCATGTAAGATATCAGGTTAGCAGTTAGCATGGAAGAGAAAGAGGAACTTGGATAAAGAGAATTTATAGATGATAGGCTTTTGATGTGAGCCCAGGAGGTCACAGATAAGCAGTGATCAGACAGGTCTGAAGGCAGACCTGCATTCCACCAGACAGGAGCCACTGTCAGACCTCTGTCATTAGGCAAGAGCTGCGCCTGGATAAACGACTGCTTGTTCTGCTTTCAGCCAGCACCGTCCCTGTGAGCATGTGTAGATTAAGCACCCTGAACTTCAGACAGGGAGGTGAGAGGCTAGTGTTAGCCTAGGAGAGAGAGTTTTGCCGTATTTGTTTGCTGTTCTCATTTCTCATTCCAGAATATATTGCAGATTATCAGAGACAGCTGTTGCAAATATATATGAGAATAATATAAGGGGCATTCAGAAAGACTACATTTAGCCTCAGGATGCTTTTCTCCCCCAGCTTCCTGTAGAATCAAGAGAAAGCATTTCCTCTGGGGCAACTACAGCACGTACAATGAGCTCCCATTGAGATGCTCTGTTGAGGATTTTACCACTCCAAACTGGCTGTGGAAAGATCCTAAGGCAAATAAGCTTCTTAGGCTAAAGGTGGCCTTTGCAACTTATCCTCCTGCACAGCCTGATCTAAGAATGAGGAGCACTGAATCAGTCACTAACGGATTTTGGAGTCAGTTCTATGATTTCCAAGGCTCACAGAATGCCACAATTCCTCCACTGACCTTAAGCACTCCAGAGCGCTGCATATGTACAGCAACTGGAAATCTGTAAGTTTTGCTATAATGTCAACAAATAACATAGTGCAGGGCTGCCACATATTCAGAACACAAGTAACAGTGATAGGACATCATTCAGAGCAGAACATGGTTTGATTAAAATGCTCATGAATGTTATTAACAAAACAGTGTTATAAACTAATGGTCACTTTATTGTCTGTTCATGTACTCTATGTAATCCGTCTGTATGTGGGTGCTAAGTGGGCATACATTCCTACTAGAGGAAAAACATGTGAAATACAGCTCTTAATTGCTGTTTCCAATGTATTTCCTTGTGAAATTCTAATTGTGGATCACATATTTAAGTAATCATAGATCTGAAAGACAGTATAAGAGCTTGTAGTAAGTGATTATGAGTCAAGTGAGTGAAATTTAAGACTAGTCTCACTACGCATCCAGGCTCTGAGCCAAGGAGAGAGAATGTCTGGGTGTTCCTCCTCTCATTCATTTAACATAATTTTCCTTCTGTTTCCTTAGGAGTTAATTATCTGTGTTCATGGTAGCAGTGGGGGATAAGACAACAGCATCTTTCCTGTTCTTGCCACGTCACCTCAGCCATAGCAGATCTTGATGGTGCAAAAGCTGGCAGGCAGCAGCATTAATCTAGAACCACCATCTCCTGTGCTTATACAAAAAGCTTAAAGCTCCATAGTTACAAGAAAACTAGATCAGTAGATGACATTGAGGAACTAGTCACTTACACTTTATTAACATTATATATTACTTAACTGTACCTCCTTCTTGGCTGTCTTTGAAGAGTTTTGACGTCATCCAATGAAAGGAGGTAGTATTATGAGGAAAATCTAATTCACAGGAGCAGTCAACAAAAAGGCCTTTTGAAAGGGGAAGGGCAGCAGAACGATACTGTTCTGCTGAAAGCCAGCAGAAATGCATCTTGTTCCAATGAAAATGGGAAACACTGAAGAGAAAACGGGTCACTGCAGGCTACTTAAGCAATTAAAAGTAAAATATGAACTGCACTGGAAACAGAAAACTGGAGGGCCACCAAAACAGGCTTTTATATTCCAAGTTTAGTGCACATGAGAAAAACAGGGAGAGCATGAGGGTACACTGAAACAGTTGGCAAGAGGTTAAAGATAATACGAAAAGACTGTGTTATAAGTCCTGAAGGCACAATAATGCAAAATTACTTGACCAATAAAACATAATTGTAATTAATTTGTAATAAGGAGATAAATTTTGAGACTAGTTCTTATTGCCACTAAAACTAATTGGACTTTTGCCATGAAGTTTATTGGGAAGAGGATTAAACTTTGAATAATGGCTTGGTTAGGAAATCATTGATGTAATTGTGAACTGCTGGGAAAAAGTAACTAAGAAATACATAACAAAATATCATCACTTGAACAAATGTATCTGAGGTGTCCCTTTGGGTATTTATAGAACTGATGGAATGATGAGTTGCTAAAAAACCCACAGAGAATTGAGGAAGTATCAGGAGACTAATAAAGTGTCAGCATGTCACAAGTCTTTAAAAAATGAATTAAGAGTAACTATGGAAACTATTGTCTTATGGGCATGGCTCCAAATTGAAATAAATACTATAAATATTAAAGCAGAATGGGAAAATGTATTCATATGGAAGTGAATAGTATGAGACCCAGATATGATACAGGTCTACTACAGTAAACTAAGCCAGAGAAATTAGAACATTTATCCTTCCACTGATTTTTAAGATGAAGCCCGAAGATTAATAGACTACAGCATAGCATCAAGACATTACAAAGGCTTTTGATGTTCTGCCACATGATATCTTAAGGGAATTACTGAAACAAGTCAGCTTGGGCTAAAATTCACTTAAAGGTATCGCAGGCTGGCCACTGAACTGTAGACAGAGAGTAAATCTGAATAGCAGTCAGCATTGTCAAGGATAAGTGGCTGGTGTAGTATCCTTTAAAGGTCAAGATATAGGATAAAGAACTAACTAAATGTGAAAATGACTACTATAGTAGGAAGAATGATTAACAGCACAGAGGAGAGAGGAAATGCAGAAGGTTCTAGTTGTTTTCTAGAGATATTATGGATCTAACATGGTGAGGCTAAACTTAAAAGAAAAGCGAATTAATAAATGATAATGTTAGGCATTAACAGTACTTTGTCCCCATTAGGCAACAAATAAATTTTATGAAGCTACAAATACATTATTTTTGTCTATGAAAGAATTTGTCTGTCTTAAATGCTTATTCAGGCTTTATAAAGCTGATCAGAAAACTGAAATTCAGAAAGCAGCACCATAAATAGCATTAATGAATTTATACTTCGCTTGATATCTTTCTGTTTATCTGATAGGAACATTTCCTTTTAATTGTTTACATTGCTCAGAGTAGGCTGGGAGTTGTACACCCAGATGATAAAGTTGGAGGGCTCCATACTCTGAAGCATTCATGATGAATGAGAATGGTGTGGTGGTGGGCGGTGAGGAATGAAGGCTTAGATACCAGGGCATTTCCTTGATTGTGCTGAGTCAGACCAAAGGCCTACCTAGGCCAGTGTTTACAGAAGATGAAGAGAAGGACATGCACATATAGCAGTCTTCAGTAGCTCTTCCCCAACTGTAATAATTTTCGGTTTAGGGAGTCACTTCTGGGTTTAGTAACTCTAAAAGATTTCTTTTCCATGAACTTTTCCAGCCTCTCCTTGAACCAGTGAAAACGTTTAACATAGACGCTGTCCTTTGGCCCTACAACTCTAACATAAATTGCATGAAGTACCACCTCCTTCTGTTTGTTTTGAAGCTGGTTGCTGTTAACTGCAATTGACACCCTCTAATTCTTGTACTGGGAGACTTGGCAAACAGTCAGACTTTGGCTATCCTGTTTGTGCTACTTGTGCTTTAGTGAATCTCACATATCCCTTTGGTTGCCTTTTTCACAGACTGATTGTCTTTTATCTGTGTAGTAGACTAGCTTTTCCCCATACAGAAGCCATTTTCACTTCATACTATACAAAACTCTACAGATTAATGAGTAGGTCCCCTGGCACCAGAAGTCACAAGATTACCTCAGAATTGTATCTTTGATGTTTTAAAGTATGCGTTACAGCCTTGCAAGAAAAGCGTGAATGCATGAACTGAATGCAATTGCTGAAATGAAGTCTTCCTAACAGGGAAGGAGAGACATTTTGAGATGTATGAACGACTGCATACATCTCGCTGGAGAGTTCCCAGAAATAGCGAGGGTTTCCCAGCATCGCAAGCAACATCAAAGCAGAAAACAGCAGATAGGTCCCTTTCTAAGAGACCTGCACCCTTACTGCTGGACTTCGTGTCAGGGTGCCTGGCTGCGGTTGCTACCTGTGCAGAGAGTGGGAGAAAGAGGGACAGATGCACTCCAGAGCTAAAACTAAGCACTGCTGCTTTGCCTTCAATTTTCCTAGAGAAAAAAGGGGTACTTGTGCCATCATCCTCCTTTTTTGAGCATTTGAGGAGGCTCTTGCTTTGCTATCTGAGAAAAAACAAAGAGGTTCCCAGTGAGATACTGTGAATTGTCATACATCAATGTCTGTCTCTGGGTAGAAAAGGAAGCTGTGTCGCACTGCACATTAACTGTACGTAATCATGGCTTTCACTTAGGGTCTTAAATCTTTTTTTGTTTTTCTGTCACCAGTGCGTGGATTTTACTTCAGTCCTGTGGTATTTCAACAATATCTTGCACACAGTCCTTTGCAAGTATGTGCCTTCGCATGCTTGAAACTCTTGACATGTCCACTAAAGACAAAGAATGACTGTGAAATTGCAAAGCGTTTTTTTCCATGAAGCTTCAGGAGTTAATTGCTAAGCTTAGTCAATGCTCCTTTTAGGACTGACCCAAAATGCTGGCTACTGGTTTTGACCCTTCTGTGTATCTGTCCTTTAATGTTTTGCTTAGAAATAGAAAAAAAAAAAAAAAAAGAGCTGTCTTATTTCTTCCCTTACTTTTCTTTCCTGAAAACTATGCCTGTAGCCTTTCTGCCTTCTGCTTGCACAGGCCACTGAGCAATAACACAAGTCTTTTTTATTCCCAAGTGGGAAGGAAGAGCTGGAACTCTGAGTCTTGCTGAAGTCTGAGAAAGGAGGTTTCTTTTATAACTTGCAAATAAAAACTTGCTACTGTGAAATACAAAAGTGTTTTCAAATAGGAAGAATGGGACTGCCTTACAGCTCTGTGCTGTACTCTGCTGCTGTGGAGCAGTTTTCCCAAAATGGAGTGCAACACAGGTGGGACAGAACTTTGTAATGGTGCGTGGGTTGGTTTGTAAGGAGGAGAGGAGCACACAGCATCTTTTCCTCTGAATGAGGTTGTGGCTTTTAGGAAAGAAGCCACATGCCTCTCCAGCTGGCTGGCAGCCCCTCTGCGTGTCCGCTATAGAGCAGTAGCCCTGCAGCAAGGTCTTGGTGACCTGCCTGAGGGGCTGTGGATGCCAGGCTAAGGCATGAGAGCTGAGATCGTTGAACCTAGCCAGGCAAGAGGTGTGTGTCACTGCTCATGTTTCCTGGTACATGTATCGTGCTAGAAAATGCTGCTTCTCTCTCCTTATGTGAGGTTGCAGTAATAACAGGCACACTCTTGTTGAACTACAGAAATTGGTAACATCCTATTTATCTAAATGTTGAAAGTGCGAAAGGTGGTGGTTGTGGCAAATTCTTTGCAAGCTTTTGCTGTTCTAAAGACATGACACTGTTGTCTCTAACGTTGTGCTGCCATTGGCAGGCTGCCCATTCTGTAATGTTGACCCATATTTCTGATATGTGACATTTTTTGCTAAACACTGTTAGGGATAATCTGTGACAGAATAAACTTTCTGATTATATAAACATATATACGTTTGTACTCCTTTAGCACAAGCGTAACCTGTGCCTCAGACAATGCTATTCCTCGTTAAGACAAGCGGAGTACAGTTCTTTCGGGTGAAAAACACCAAGAGAGTATTGTGTGCTTTGAGACTGAAATACCTAGGACTAAATTCACGGCTGAGTGATTGCATGGAATCACATCTGGGAGTAATTTGAGCTTTAAAAAATGTTAAACCCTAGCGCAGGTGATGGGAGTAGCGATTGGCTGAAGGAAGCATGCAGTCTGAAGCGTGACTCTGCAAAATGCTGTCTCAGGCAGGTCCAGCTTGTTTCGTGCTTTAGAAAAGTGGAGCTGTGGAAAAGGTTTCTCTGCTCTACTCTTCCACTGAAGTCTGCTAGTATTTGTAGACTTAACCAGTCATTTCTTGCAAAAACAAAAAGTGTAATGGTGTGGGGAGATAAACAGATACAGCTCAGCCAGGGGCTATTGCTATAAGGCAGCTGAGAAATGAAAGGCTTTGGAGGAACGGGAACACTCCCAAAGCTGTCTGCTTTCAAAGAGCTATGCAAAATCCACTCATTCTTAAAAACTTTATTTCAGTTGCATAGAATAAAAAGTAGAGGAGAGAAAGATGTAGAAAATAGAGGCAGAGAGAATAAAATGGGAATTCTCTCCGTGTTCAAGAACAGCGTCTGCTTCAAACGGACTTTATATAATGTTGAAGCCAAGAAGTAACAAGATTGTGTGAGCTGCAGAAGCGTCTGCCACATTGTGGAAAGGAATGAGTGTGGAACATAAGGCCAAGAGACTAAATACAGCATCTTTAGAGAAAGAAATTTTCCAGCCTTACGTAGGAGAAGACTGTGTGCTAAGAACAGTTGCAATATCAAGGAGAAACGTTTTGCTTCTGTGCAAGGAATGAATGCTTGTCAGAGCCAAAATTGAAACCTGATGAATGCAGTCTCACCCACTTTCATTTCTTCCCTCTCAGATTCTACGTTTGTCCTCATTCTGTCTGTGCATTCATTCATATATTCCTCTCCCGTCCCGCCTCCCCATTGACTCACGCTCTCCCTCCCTGTTTGTTACTGCTTCCTTTTCATTTTCTCTTCCTTTAGGCTTCCTTCCCACTCATTCCATTTCTCCTCTGCCTGACCCCTCTGCACACATTTTTCTTCATGGTGAAAAAACAGCAGAGAGACAAAGAGGAGGAAAAAATAGATGAGAGAGAAAAGGAGGGGGCGAAGAGTAGACAGTGGAGGAAGGGCGCGCAGCATTGCACTTTCTCCCCATGCTGCGCTACAGATTTTTGAAGGTGTCATAGGAGTCAGGGCTCCTAAAACCTGTTCCTTTCTCCCAGGCAGGAACGCTTGGCAGTGGCTTTGTGAAAGGTAACGCCAGAGCTCATTTCCTCAGATTAGCATCCCTAGAAACCATTATAAAGAATAGAATAATCCCAAAGTCCAGTGGAAAGCCACCTCTGAGTGACAAACAACTGGCTGTGAGTGGAGGGCTACCGCGTTGGATCCGTGAGGACTGGGAGGAACCTGGGTGGTCTTGGGACTCCAAAATGGGAAATGGGAGCTTTAGGCACTCTCTGGACTTGCTGGCATGCAACGCTGACCAAGAAACAGCAGAGTCTCAAGCTTGTCGAGGGCCTGTTCGCGATGAACTCGTGTTTCCCAAAGCAGCCAGTGCTGGTGTCTGAAAACTGATGGCCAAATGGTGCCAATTTTGGTTTAGGGAAACAACAAAGAGGTGCCAGGAATGCTTATTGTAATGTGTGGCAGGAAATGGGCTGAAACCACTTTATCTGGAGACTGGTGATCCCATCCCAGCATGACGAGCTTGATGCCAAAGTCTGTCTGTAACCTGGAGAAAGCGCTGTGCTCCCACAGCCCGGAGGCCCAGAGGCTGTTCCTTCGTCCCGCCTGTGGACTTGTGGTGAGGAGGGAGCGGAGCTGTCACACCCACTGATGGTGCAGCGCTGCACAGGTTTTAATTTATTCTATTACTCTTTAAATTTTCTCTTTTCTGGCCCTATTCTTGTTCCTGAAACTGCTAACTGAGATGGAATTGTTTCTCCTTGATTAAAAAAAAAAAAAAAAAATCTTTTCACAAAAGCTTGGTAGAAATAGCACTGGTACACTGTGTTTTTTTTTCTCCTTCCCACAAAAAGAGCAGGAGGGAAGCGTGCAGGGCAGATAGCCAGAACCAGCCCATTCCTGTACCCTGTCCTGCCATCTATAAACTTCTGCCAGCTTTTCTTGCTTTATCAATTTAACAACGGCTAGTACTTCTTTCTTCAAATTCTTGCTTAATTGAAGGATCAAAGTGAGTGCACGCAGCCTTGCAGTTTGGTGTGATTTATGTACAGTGGTTGTGGTGTAGTGTGTGCTTAGGGAAGGGAACGTCACCAACTGCGGGTTGTTGGGGGTTTTGCGTTGATGTGACTCTCCTCGGGTTCCGGAGTAACCTCGAAATGAAACCGAGCAGGACGGGTGTGGGTAGCTGCGCCCGAGGTCGGCCGGGCGAAGCCCAGACCGGCTGTTTGCAGGGATCCAGCGGGGCCTAAACCGGAGGGGTTTACCTCCCGGAGGTCTCCCGGCCGGGCGGCACGGCGGTGCCTCGGGAAACGCGCGGGCC